>NC_143145.1:70817356-71120386 GCF_059928025.1 Delphinapterus leucas | reverse complement strand
CTGCAAAGGGTCATTTCAATATTCAAACTTTTACTACCGCTTGCACGAGTCTTTGAATTTATTCTGATTCAAAATTCTAGCTTGCTCAAATATAAAATGCTACTAAAAATGTTAAACTAATTTGAAAAACTACTACAACTGTATAAATTATACACAGAGATATTTTCCTTTTTACAGTTCTCTTCAGTTCACTAAGAAAATTTATAGCTAAAAGTAAATGAGATAATCCTGCTTTAAGCAAGTATGTCTAAAATTACTGCTATGTATTAATTTGTGTCAACTTTTTAAAAGCCTAACACTTTGATGTTATTTTCATAGCTACATTTTTTTCTGGCATTAAACTGCATACTAGCAGAAAAACCAAAGTAAAAATCAGACTTTATCCAAGTTCATTTTAAGCTAAGCTTTAATTTCCATTTAAGCTTTATCTTTCAAGGCTCACATTTAAATTTTCAAAACAAACCTCATACTCCATAAGGTAGCAATCAAATTATATTGTTAACAAAATCATTAAGATGTTACAGTCCTGGCAAAGGCAGTATGAAAAAAATGCATTTTCACACGCAGAAACAAGTTATAGTTTTAAACAATAAACCATGACTTACATCATGAAATGAATAGAGATGCTGAAAAGGTTAGAATGAAAGTCCCCTTCAGGTCAACAGAATTTACTTTTATACTCGTGTTTCATGAATTCCTTTACTAAGGTTTGAAAAAAACACCACTTATGAAAAGCAGTCACTATGTGATGATGGAGGCCATTTTAAGACTTGTAAATCAACTCTTTTACTAAAAGCACGAGTATATAGTAAACGGTAACTGGAATTCAAAGAGGTCGGGGATGAAGCCAACACAATTGCTTGTAGCTACAACTGGACAAAGTAAATACTCCAAAATTTTCAGATCTCTAGCAGTTTTTTAAAAAAGCTAGTCAAATTTTTTTTTTTTTTCAGTTAAAAACACAACTACACTTGTATCTGAGCAGAGAATATCTGTGCCAAGTTTAAGCCTACTATGAACTCAAATGGCTAGATCTGTAAGCAGGTTTAAAACTATGCTCAGTAATTAAAAGAAAACCACCTACACGTAAATATGTTCCACAATACCACGATACACTACAATATGACTGAGTCTATGTCAAGAATGCTGGTCTGACTAAAACCTTTTCCCAATTTATTCCTAATTCTAGATATAAAGATGAGTCTTTTTCTTTGGAAATTGATAGAAAATGCTACCAAAATCCCCTTTGACTGCTTTACTCATAAGTTTTGCTGTTGATACTACTGTTTTCTGGGGAGGGTGGCAAGTACTTCAAAAAAAAACACAAAACTTATAATGTGTATTAAGGTATATGACATAAGATATATTGCTATTTAAATACATTTTAACAGCAAATGTCATGCTTCAATCAAACTAATATTTTTTCCACTTTAAATAAATCACAAGTGACCAATGCTTGCTTTGGTGCTCTGAATACTCTAAGTCTATTTAATCTTTAAAGATCAAGCTCCAGGAGTCCATAGTTCAGAGAAACACATGCTTTACAAAACCTGGGAAATGGTTGCTTAATACAGAGAGGAGTAAAAAGCACTGAAATCATCACATATTGGAGGTGAGAAATACATTATTCTTCTTCACAGAGGACAGTGCCTATATTTCAGTCATTACCTTGAATCATCAAAGCAGGCTTGAAAGGAAAATGTTACTACCTTCATTTTACAAAAAGAAACGGAGAAAACTGAGTTTAAATAACTTGCCTAAGGTCTCACTGCTGATGGCAAAGCAAGGATTCAAACCTAAGATTTCACATTCCAAATTCCACCTTCTTTCCACTCTACCTTTACCCACTGCAATATTTGGTTGTCGCGTTTATCAAAGAGCCTGGCAGGACCAGTCTTTGCCAGCTGCTTGCAAGGCATGTTCAAAGACTGGACTCATTTATTAGCCGACGCCGATGAATGAATGAAAAGACTCAAAAGCAAACTGAACAAACTCAAGGACAGTCGCAAGCGTGCACTATTACATCGATGTGTATCCCGCCGTATACAGCGCCGGTGCTGTAAAATCCCCGCGGGGCTGCATCCTTCCCAGATCCCCCAGCTCTCCACTGCTACTGGATAGAAGGGTCTCCGGAACCCTCGGGGGCAAGTGTGAGGCAGTGAACTCTGCTCTGTCCTCAGCACTGGCCTGAGAGGTCAAGGCTCTCGCTTAGTCAAAGCAATGATTTCCCTTATAACCTGCTCAGCTGGGTTCTCTTTTGCAGACTGCCAGACGATGCGAATGTCCACTCGCAGCAAAACTATCACAGCGCGTTTCTGAAGCATCTGCAGTTCGCCAGCGTGCCGAGGCATGGAGGTTTGAGAACCACTGGCCTGGGCGCCTCTGAGGACATAGCCAACCAAGCCGGGACACTGACAGTGAGCTCGGCAGTCCTGAAAGCCACCAGGCCCTCCATCAGCTTGATCAGCCAGGCCATTTCACAACTACGTGCCCCTTGCCTGACCCATGGCATACCTATTTTCTAAGAGTGGGTATTACTGGTCAGTTATCCTGTCATGCAATAAATTCTTTTTCACACGTATGCTTATTAATTGTGAATTCCACTTCTTCCTTCCTTCTTTTCACCACTTCCTCTACTTCTTATCAATCCTCTCCTTTTTCTTTCTGCTACTACCCTCCTCCAGCTCTTCATAATTCCACCATTCAATAACCACTTCACTAACTAGTCTCTCTCTATAAACAGTCTCTTCTATATACTGCTGCCTAACCGATCTTTAAAAGGAGCTTTCACACGGGGAGGGGTAGTGTTTGGGGCTAGCAGATGCAAACTACGACATATAGAATGGGTAAACAACAAGGTCCTACTGTATAGCACAAGGAACCATATTCAATAGCCAGTAATAAACCATATGGAAAAGAATATGAAAAAGTATATATAAAAAAAAATAAAATAGCTTTCATCATGTCCAACTCTTTCAATAGCTCTACACTGTGAACTAAATCCATTCTTAACACCTCTGCCTAACTTTTAATGCCTAATTTGTATCCTCCCTAAATTATTTATCCAACCTAATTTCCTACTTCAGATGCACACCAAAGAACCAAATCGGCCTCTATAATTAAAAAATCACAAATCGGACCAAGCCAGCCCTCCTGCTTCCTAACCCTACATTTGCCAACTTGACCTCTGAGGATATCAAAACATGTCATTCCCACATTGGAAACTTTCAACAACTCCCCACAGCTTATGTAAATTCAAATTCTTCAATTAGACATTGAAAACTCTCCATGATCTGGCCTCAAAGTATCTTTCCCATCTTCTTCTTCCTACAACCAAGGGACATCCTGTTCTCTAATGACACGGGGGTCTCAGCCTTTCCTGGCAGAGATCAATCACCCTGGCCTTCCCTGTATCTATGTGTCACGATGCTCAGCTTGCATCCAGATCCCTGTTGGCTCTACCTGGTAACATCCTTCCCGTCTTTCGAGGCTCTGCTCCTACTCGTGACCCGTGATCTCACTTCTGAAAATTAGATCTCTCTAGTCTGTTTCAAACAAAACCTTTCTTTATACAGCTTATGAGGCCCTGTCTTGTATTTCAGTTATACTGGTCCGTCCACATGTTTCATCTCCTCTTTTAGAGCATGAAGCTCTTAAGGGCAGGGGGCTCCGGCTTGATCTTTACATCAATCCTAACAACTCGTCGTATGTAGCTCAGGACCTTTCTTGAAATACCTGTTAGACATAATAAATGCCTATAAATGGAGTGTATCTGGATCCCTGGCAAAGCCATCATATACTCTAGCTGGTAGACATGGTAGGAAATAAAATATAAGCAAAATGACCAAAAATTATCAGAAAGTCTCAAGATTATCAAAAAGTCAAGACTTTTAAACGTGGAGACTTGTGACAGCACTTAATATTTTCATCCTGCTCTGGTGGCATCAGTTACCTCTGCCCACATAAACCGTGGTCATTGCCTCACTCGCCCTGAACATGGTCCCCTCATTCCTGCCTCCGTGAGCTCTGCGCACACGGCCCCCCATACTTGCTCACCCCCCTCCCTTCAACGTCCACAATAAGCTTTCTCGAGAACCATGGGACACATTCACATTTGGGCCGCAACGTCTGTTCCCTAGAGAGCAGTGCTGAGGCCGTTGCTGTCGACCACGGCAGAGCCAGCTGCTACCAGAAAGTGTCTGCCTGCCAGTGAAACCACTGCACTAAAACAGCTGAGCAGATTTTACACGGAATCTGTTGTCGTCGTTGTTTTAATTGTGCTAAAATACACGTAACATAGAATTTGCCATCTTAACCATTTTTAATAAGAAGTGTACAGTTCAGTAGTGATAAGGGCATTCTCACTATTGTGCAACCCATCTCCGGAATCCTTTGCGCCTTGCAAAACCGAAACTCCGTAGTTGTTAAACAGGGACTCCCATTTTCCACTCCTCCCTACCCGCTGTCCCTGGCGGTCACCATTCCACTTTCTGTCTCGATGCATTGACCCTATAGGTACCTCGGGGGAGGAGAATCATGCAATAGCTGTCGTGTTGTGACTGGCTCATTTCACTCAACACGCTGTCCTCAAGGTTCATCCATGTTGTCAGAATTTCCTTCCTTTTTAAGGCTGAATCATATTCCACTGTAGGTAGAGACCACAATTTATTTATCCATTCATCTCTCCATAAACACTGAGTTGCTTTCACCTTTTGGCTATTATGAATAATGTTGCTATGAGCACAGGTGCACAACATAGGGTTTATTTTGTGAAAACCCAAGAGTCACCCCTGAGGGGCTGTGTGAAAAGAGGACAAAGGTACCTCCAAAGGGGGAAAAAAAAGTCACCTTACAAAGAGCCAAAACTTAGAGACAAGTGCCCCTTACAAATACTGATGGAGACAGGTCCGTATGCATGAAGATGCCAGGGACCAGGGGCTGCTCACAAATTAGGCCTCAGCGCTAACATAAACTCATTACTATTTTTTAATACGTGGTATGGACCGAATATTGACAACTTTTAGAGTAATCCTATGTACACACACACACACACACACACACACACACCATGGCCCCCCCAGCCTTGCTGAGGAGAATCACTAATCAGAAACAAGCAAGTCCCCGTTACTGCTCGTCTGGAGCACGCTAGGAAAGTTGTCCTTGAGAAAAGGAGCTCCTCTAACACTGGCACTTGTGATACTCAGTGTGGGGCTCACATTTCCCATCAGGCAACAGTACTGTCTCTCTCCTCTTCTTCCACATTCCCAGCTTCAACCGTGAACTTGGACGTAGCTCTCACTCTTAGCCCCAGATCTCCAGGATGAGAGGGTAGAATTCATTCTTGATCCAGAAAAGTTTCTTCTGCAGGACTGCTCACAAAGCCGGAGGAGGGCCACTCACAGCCAGACGCTGTCACACTGCACGCCTCCCAAACAGCAAGAAGAGCAAGATGGTGAGAATTCCTGCCAGCACACCCCTCCCAGGGCTCCTTGTCTGGTCAGCAAGAGCGTGGGAGGAAGGGGTCTGACAAAGAAAAGAATTCCGACTCAACTTTCCACAAAGATCTTTCTGGATAGGAGCAGAGGATACTGATTAAGAGCACAAGTGGTGGGACTTCCCTGGTGGCACAGTGGTTAAGAATCCGCCTGCCAATGCAGGGGACATGGGTTCGAGCCCTGGTATGGGAAGATCCCACATGCCACGGAGCAGCTAAGCCCATGTGCCACAACTACTGAGCCTGTGCTCTAGCGCCCGCGAGCCACAACTACTGAGCTGGCGTGCCACAACTACTGAAGCCTGCACGGCTGGAGCCCGTGCTCCGCAATGGGAGGGACCGCTACAGTGAGGGGCCCGCGCTCCTCGCAGCTGGAGGGGGCCCGCATGCAGCAGTGGAGATCCAATGCAGCCAAAAATAAATAAATTAAATAAATAAATTTTTTTTAAAAAAGAGCACAAGTGGTGGAGGCAGACGGCTGAGATCCGCACACCAGCTGAGGGACCTGACTCCTTTGTGCCATCTGCAAAACAGGGGTAATGATCATACCCACTTCAAACCAGGGCTGCTATCAGGTTTTAAGTAAACGAGTTAGTTGTGGTTTTTTTGTTTTGTTTTTGTTTTGGCCACGTGGCGCTGGCACTGTGGGATGTGGGATCTTATTGCCCCAACCAGGGATCGAACAGTCGCACCCTGCAGTGAAAGGGCGGAGTCTTAACCACCAGACCGCTGGGTAAGTCCCAATGAGTTGGTATTATTGAAGCACTTAGAAGCACTCGTCCCGTGGTAAGCACTATACAGGCGTTTGTAAAATAAACAGGTAGCTGAAGCTCTATGAAAATGACCAATACTACAAAGGTACAGTGAAGTCCAGGTACCTCAACCAATTTTTCAATGTGTACATTTCTCAGCATACACATGCAGAACCACAAATCAAAGTATCCATCACTAAAAAGTCAGTAAAATAGATTGTGATGATGCATGCATGGGGGAAAAAAGTGTCTTCATTGGTTTGTTGATCACTAATAAATATTATTTAGATAAAGATAAGAAAATAGATATTACTCATGAATATTTCTATTTAGTATTTATAATATTACTTGTTAGCTTCATGCTTGTTTATATTCTTTTAATTAGTGAATTCTAACCTCTGGTAAAATAGAGCCTGGGGATTAAGCTACAAGATTTTTCACAACCCTGGCAGATACATAGAGAAAGGACAAAAGAAAGACCTTAGGCCAAATTTTCCAACACTCAGATGCATTCCATTTAATAATACAGTCAATACCATGTTGTCTCCTCTATGTATTTCGTGCAAATGTAACATTTCAAGTATACACCAACTTTCAATTCCGTACAGATCTCTTTTTCTTCTATGACAGTGACTTCCAAGGTACAGTTGATAAAACCTCCGAGGATTCTTTTCTCTCAAAAAGAAAGTAAGGACTTTCTGGAATCATGCTAAGATGTGAAGTTTAAGTCTGTGTTAACTACTACAGAACTCAGTAATACACCTGATACTTCATATGAAACAGTATCACATACAGAAGTAGTTATTCAACCAGCCAACCTTTTCTAAATGATTTGTCTGTTTTGACAAACCAATGACAGTTAAATTAAGTTCCTTGTAATTTTAAAATTCAAAATATCTGAACTTTTTAAAATTAACCACAGTAATGCAGCCATTTTCAGGATTGTGAAAATTAAATAGAAAGCAAAACAAAACAAAAAACCATCAAACAGTCCCTTAGGGCTTGTAGAAAATCAGAGCTTCTCTTATCATCTTTATAAGACAGTTTTGAAGATCTAAGTTTTCAGAAAATTCAAAATAATTCTATAAATTATTTCCCTTAAAGTTTAAAACTTGCAAATACTGCTTTATGTTCTTCACAATGTTTGTATCAATTCAAATAAAACTACTTTTGTGTTAAGACATTTTTAGTTTAATACTGCATTTTCCTTACTTTGAAGGAAACCTAAATAAGTTAGCTTCTTTCTGATTCTACACCTACAAATACATCTTTATTTAATCATCCTAACACTAACATGATTGCTAGATTTTCATATGCTGAATTACTGCCAACCTGACAACATGCTGGAATACATTAGATACTGCAGGTGTGCCAGAACACACACATAGTAATATTAATCCATTATTATTTCATGCTATTTGTTCTTTTTCAATGATAGATTTCTCCCTATCCCACAAATTAACATATTTTTCTCCCTTTGCAATTACTTACACGTACACACACACACACACCCTACAGAGTTAAAAATCTCTTCTGGAATATTGTTTGGCTAAGCAGCAAAATTTACAGGTAAGGTAGATTTCAAATATGCTTTTTAACACATATAATATATAAGTAATGTCACTGGATAAAGTACATGAAGATAGTATTTCAGAAATAACAGCCTATAAGCCACTAACCATTAAATTATATTCTATTTCACTACAGGCACTAAGCAGAAAAGATAAATATTTAATATCCTCCTATGGTCAATAAATTTGAATTATTTCAGCAGTCACTGCAAATACATTAGCAAATGCCTCTAGTTATGACCCATAGGTTAGTAAACAATTTTCAAGGGACAAAGTCACTAGTAGAACTGAAGTTTATTCAATGTCTCAGATCAAATGTTCCTTTAAAATTTATGTTTTTAACAATGAAATCGGTGCAAAGTTTCTACTTCTGCCCTTTCTGGTCCTTATCATTTTGCCACACATAACACACTTCTAGAATGTCACAACTAAAATAATGGATGAATCTTCCCATACCATTACCATATTAAAGATAATCCAAAAACTCAGAGAATCAGTGATGATTTACACTGGCACATTAACATGGGTGACCAGTGTAAAACGCTGAGAACAAACAAGCCCTAACTTCTCTTTCATTAAGAATCTGAGTTTTGGGAATTCCTTGGCGGTCTAGTGGTTAGCACTTGGCGCTCTCACTGCTGGGGCCTGCACTAAGATACCGCAAGCCTCACGGTGCAGTCAAAAAAAAAAAAAAAAAAGAATCTGAGTCTTATTTGAAGCTTTCACTCTAATTCAGGGTTAAAAAAGTGAAAGAAGATATTCAACATGAGTTTCACAAAGAAAATAATCTTCCTAGAAAGAAGTGTTTCCAAAATCCATTTTAGGGTTGACTGTTTGGAACTCGGGGCACTCTCTCCCATGAACAGTGTTATAAATGGTTATGAGGTGGCCTCAGACTAGCAACAAAGGCCTTTTTAATCCACATATTCTATTTGTACAGTACTAGCATACATTTACAGTTCTGTAAAAGCTAACCGCCATGAGTAAAAACATTCCAATAAGAAAACTCAGAATCCCCATCAGGGGTGTCAGGAAGCTCCTACGCCCCAACCTGGCTGCAGTGGGACAGAGGCCCATGACCGGCCTGCTCGCCCCGGACCCTGAAAGGAGAATGCCGTGTCTCCTCCCTCCGCCACCCCGGCAGTGGGCAGGGGTTCCCGCAGGGCCGGAGGGGAGGCATGCTGGGGACTGGAGATGGTCTAGGAAAGATGATGGCGCAGGAAGTGGTGGTGAACATTTGAGAGTGGCTGATGACCGGGTCGAGGACAGGAAGTTTTGAGCTTGAGGGGAGACAGCCACGGGTAAGAACAGTGGGTCCAGTGGGGCTAACCAGTGGACGACCAGTGGCCTGGGCCAGCCTGCTGCCTCTTCCAACTCTCTTCACTGGTCACCTCTGCCCAAAATGCCACTCCTCTGGCCGGCTACAAAACAGACACAGCCTTCTCTCTGTGTTCCTTAACTACAAACCCTCCAGATCGCTAAGGATTTCTGCTGCTAATAACAACAACAGCTAGAGTGTTAAATGGGCCCTCTTATGCCTTGACCAGTGCTGAGTCTTTTTTGGAGGCAAACGAGACAGACTTCATTCCAGGAACTGGGACCAGGCGGGAGTGGAGGAAAGAGGATGGCTGCTCTCTGGACCAGGGCAGGGATAAAAATGAGACTGAGGGGAGAAAAGGTTCCAACACTGGGCCACAGAACAGGGTAGAGGGCTCCCAAACTGTTGGAAGGCTCACAAAACAAACCCAGATTACGTAAATCAAGGCCTGCTTTTATTAACAAAACTTCAGCTATTCAAAAGACAAAACGGAGTTCTAAATAGTATTATAAAAAATAAACACTTAACTGTCTCAAAAAGGCAGTTAGTTTACTTCTTGTAAAATGTGTCTCAAGTGGAGTTAATGTTAACATGCTCTTTTCAACTGCTGATGTCAAAGCGGCAGTTTTGTAGTAAATTACAGTCGCCGAGATCATCTACAAGTAATTTACCGTCCAAGTTCTCCAATCACACCTGGAAACAGTTATGGCTGTCATGCCATGTATGTTAATAGTTAGGAAGCTGGGCCTGTGGATTAACCACATCTGAAAAGTTAAATTATCATTTCATATAACTCCAAAGGATCACAAATAACGCAATATGGTTACTCCCCAGGGGTAAAAAGGCAATGTGTGACATATGGGGATATAGGGATAAATAATCACTCCAAATCACAGACAGTTTTTTCAAAGAATTTATAAATGTGTCATGCACGCTTTATAAACTTTTCTCTGCTCAGAAGTTGTCTTCAAATTCAGAAATATGATTTTTCAGCCAGATAAAATTTCAAAGCATTTTTTAAGAAGGATACTTGGATTAACAGTACGTGCACCCAAACACTACCCTAATGTGTACTTTCTTCTCTCTACGAGGGCAGGCAGGGGGCTACAGAAACCAGTCGGCACAAAAACAATGAACAGCGGCCGTCTGATAGCAACTAAACCTTAACTTATAGAAATACATATAATGCTTGGACCCATTCCAAGTACCTTGTAAAATCCTATTAAAATGATGAATTGCTCATAATTTAGATTTGTTTTAGCTGTAAACTTCTAAATGTAGCACAAGCATTAAATCCCTCTCTCAAAGAATCTATGATAAATGTCAACTTACTTTGCATAGTATTTTCTGCTACTGCTCTCCAAATCACAGATTTTTTTTTTTTTAATTAATATTCACCCACGGGAGCTCCCTGGTGGTCTAGTGGTTAGGATTCGGTGCTTTCACTGCCGTGGCCCAGGTTCAATCCTTGATCAGGGAACTGAGATCCCACAAGCCACGAGGCGTGACCAAACTTTACAAAAATAAATAAATAAAATTAATATTCACCCAGACTCAAAAGAGATCTTCTCCAATACCCTCAAAATGTTTTGAGTGAGTGAGGCCAAAAAAAAAAATCCAGGTGATTTGCCTAAGGTCAAACAGTGCCAAAGGCTGGAGCAAAAAGTGACTTCGGGTTCACACAGCCAGCTAGCAGCAGCAGGGCCAGGGCTGGCGGGGGGGGTGGTGGGGTGGGGGGGTGGGTGTTAAAACCAAGGCTCCTGAGTCCAGGCACCCTCCCCCGACACCAAACTGCAAATCCCACCCCACCCCTGCTACTCCTGTCCAAATACAAAGAACTGCGGTGCCTGCTGTCTTTTCATGAAATGACACTTCCTTCTAAGAGAGTTACCTTGGGCTTCCCTGGTGGCGCAGTGGTTGAGAGTCTGCCTGCCGATGCAGGGGACAAGGGTTCGTGCCCCGGTCCGGGAAGATCCCACATGCCGCGGAGCGGCTGGACCCGTGAGCCATGGCCGCTGAGCCTGCGCGTCCGGAGCCTGTGCTCCGCAACGGGAGAGGCCACAGCAGTGAGAGGCCCGTGTACCGCAAAAAAAAAAAAAAAAAAAAGCCTCTTAAGAGAGTTACCTTTACTATGGGAAATGAGAATCCATGCTATTGTATATTCAAGAAATAATCAACTTATGTGTGTTCATCAACAGAACACACGTGGTTTCTTGTGACATTCTGAAATGCACAGATATCTACCGATGGATTCCTGACTGTAGGTGGAATCTTTACTGTAAACGTTTAATAATAAAATGTTTAATCAGGAGTAGAACATTTTCACATGCATCTCCTTCTCCAAAGCTGCAAAGATTCTGCTTTTCTGGCCCTCGCTCTGGCCACGCCACTGCACCTGCCATTCTGACCTGTTCAATGACTTTTTAATAACTGTTCACAGCCACTGGGCATAAATATCAAAGTGTTTGCTAAACAGTAATTACTTCTCCTTCTCCTAACATCCCTATTTACAGAGATAAAGAAACTGAGATTCAGATCAAGGCCTGCGTCTGCACTGAGGGCAGTATTTTTATGTTGCCAGAGCTTAAAACGCTGATTATTGTTGAAATGATTATCAATCTGAACATGAGCTGCCTGCCTTTCTCCTTTAAAAAGATAAACACTGTCATAAGAAATTGTTTTCTTTTGCAAAATAAGGAACTTTGCTTATCATATATATCTACACCCAAAAACCTCACTAGACGAGACACGCCAAGCAGGCAGCTGGCCCAGTGCCTAGATCATACTAAGAACTCAAAACATACCTAGAAAAGGACTGGCCTGGCGAGTCCATCTCTACACTCAAGCTGTTAGGTTGAACAGAAACCTAACTTTTATAAATGGTAGCCGGTTAATGCTTAATATAATTCCTATGTACATCTGTTCACTGTATTACTGAATCTTTTATCATGATGGAATGTCATAAATTTAATTTGCTGACGGGCTGGTGGACAGTTTAATTATGATTTTTCGACTACAAAAGCATGATTTTAATCTTTACCAATACCACCCATGTAAAATATACTGGCAGATTCACATTAAATTTTATTCACATTAAAGAAAACCATTTAGACCAATTTAATCTCCCCTTTTTAATCATCTTCATTCTGCAGACTAAGGGACAAAGATAGTGGGATTTACTTCTTACATTTATAAATCCATACTGAATTCTCATGCATTAACTTCTATCTTAAAATTTAAAGTATCATCATGAGTTGTTGAAATCTTTTATTTAAAAGAAATAACCAAAAGGGGGGTGAGGGCCAACCTAGCCCTGCTACCACATCAGAAATCAATCAACATCGCTATTGTGACGCCTCAGGACTCACTGCCAGCAGAGCTTCATTATGCTATAAAGACAGCACCTGTTAGAAAGACAGCGCCGGGAATTCCCTGGTGGCCTAGTAGTTAGGATTCAGCACTTTCACTGCAGAGACCTGGGTTCGATCCCTGGTCAGGGAACCATCCTGCATGCTGTGCAGCCTGGCCAAAATACAAAATCTAAATAATTTAAAAAGAAAAGAAAAACAAAGAAAGCCAGCGCCAATCAGCCCAGGAGCCTGACTTGTACACCTGCAGCTACATCTCTAGAAAGGCTAATTTTATGGAGCTTCTATACTGTTAACTCATTCTGGAGTAAACTTCTTAGGAAGAGAGTGTAAGAAGTTTCACTGAAGGAAACTATAAACAACGGTAGGACTTCCCTGGAGGCGCAGTGGTTAAGAATCCGCCTGCCAATGCAGGGGACACGGGTTCGAGCCCTGGCCCAGGAAGATTCCACATGCCGCGGAGCAACTAAGCCGGTGTGCCACAACTACTGAGCCTGCGCTCTAGAGACCGCGAGCCACAATTACTGAAGCCCGTGCGCCTAGAGCCCGAGTGCCTAGAGCCTGTGCTCTGCAACAAGAGAAGCCACCACGATGAGAAGCCTGCGCACCGCAACGAAGATTAGCCCTCGCTCGCCACAACCAGAAAAAGCCTGTGCACAGCAACAAAGACCCAACGCAGCCAACAAATAAATAAAATTTAAACAAACAAAAAAACAACGGTGATCATTTAATTATTTTCAATCAGTATTTGCTGAGTGTCTGTGCTGATTGCTGAGGCAGTGAAAAAGAAAAAGCGTCAGAAACAGTTCCTACCTACTGGGAGCTTATAATCTAGTAGGCGGTATTAAGCAAGTACCCAAATGGCTAAAATACAAAGTGAGATAAGTACCCTAGAAAGAACAAAGAAAAGCATTCTGCAGGTCACCAAACCCAGTCAAGAATGTCAAGATTATCCTTGACAAGCTTCCTTTCAGCTGGCAGAGATGAGGGAAACGGTATCCACTGAAGGAGATGAGGGAAGCGGTATCCACTGAAGGGCAAACAGCTGGACAAAAACTCAAGTACGCAGAACAGAGATAAAACTCTCAGGCTGGATACAAGCGTGGTATGGGGAGTGAGGGGGAGACAAACCAAGGAAAGAACGTTTTGGCGGACTATTCTGGAAGACCTAGAAAGCTAAGGAGTTTGGACCTATTTGAGGAGGCTGGGGACCACCAAGTAACCTGAAGCTAAAGAGTGGTCTGACCGCAGTGCGTTAGCAAGTTAAACCTATTTCAACGTGGAAGATGAACTGGACTCGGCCAAAAAGCCCAGGAGGTATTACAGTCGTCTGGTACGAAGCAAGGAGGGTCTGGGTGCAGGTGGTGACAGCAGGAATGACGGGGTCGTCATGTTATACACGCGGGGCGGGCAACACTGTGAAGGCAGGCTGCACAGAGCTTGGAAGTAAGAGTCAAAACGACTGGGGTTTTGAGCCTGGATGAGTAGCAGTGCCAATTAATAGAAACCAGGAAATCTGGAGGAAGAACTGGTTTGGGTGGAGGGAAGTCAGGAGTTTCCCGTTGGTTGTGCTGCACTGAAGGTGTAAGCAAGACACCCGGGGAGAAATGCCAAGCGAGCAGTTAGAGCTTAGAAGAAAGGTCAGGTTCGGGTTATAAATTTGGGAGCCATCGAAAATAAAGGCAATGGCAAAAGGTTGGATAGGATGAGATCACTAATAAAAAGAGCATTCTGGCTTGGAAGAGAGGAAAGAATGTTTGAAAATTCCTACCTGTGGGGGTTGGACGGAAAAGGGGAAGAAAAGCTAGCAATGGACACCCAAGTATTGGCCAGAGAGCGAAGGAATGAAGCCAAGCTCAGCTCAGTTCAACAGGAGTCAACGGGGCCTGTCACATGCGAGCACTAGCTGAGAGGTAAAGTGATGAACAGCGAAGTCCCTACTTTAAAAATGTGATGTCAAGAAAGTCAAGCCAAAAAGCAGTTGCAAAAAGAACTCAGGAGGACATAATTATAGCTACAGATACAGCAGAGACTTTTAATAATCACAGAAGAAAACTATGAGCAACTTTATGCCAACAGTTGAAAACAATGTAGAATGGATAATATTCTAGAAAAATAGGCATTATCAAAATTGCCTCAAGAATAAATTAAGAGGGACTTCCCTGTTAGTCCAGTGCTTAAGACTCCACGCTCCCAATGTAGGGCGCCCGGGTTCAATCCCTGGTCAGGGAACTATTAGGTCCCGCACGCTGCAACAAAGATCCCACATGTGGCAACTAAGACACGGTGCAGCCAAATAAATAAATACTTTTTAAAAAGAATAAATTAAGAAATAAATTACTTACAAAACAGAAATAGATTCACAGACCTAGAAAATGAACTTATAGTTACCAAAGGGGGAAGTCAGGGGGAAGGTGTAAATTAGGACTTTGGGATTAACAGACACACACAGACCTACTGTACAGCACAGGGAACTGTACTCAATACCTTGTAATAACCAATAATGGAAAACAATCTGAAAAAGGATACACACACGTGTGTGTGTATAACTGAATCACTTTGCTGTACACCTGAAACTAACACAACATTGTAAATCAACTACACTTCAATTTAAAAAAAGGATAAATTAAAAGACTGTAATAACCATTAAAAATGAATTTTATGATCATATCACTAAATGCAAACTAGAAAAAAAAAAACTATTTGGCAGACGAGGGGCTGAGGGGGACTTCCGTAACCTGATAAAGGCCATTCAGAGGCCCACCATCACTCTGGGTGGTCTCGTCAGGCCAACTCTACTTCCCAAGTTTTAACAGGAAAAGTGACTGCATGTGCAGTCAGGTCAGCATTCCATCAAATCCTGAGTTCCATCTGACACGGAGGAAGAGCTTCATGTCATTTTTCAAATGGAAAAAACAGATTCTAACTATCTCAAATTTTAATACTATTCTATTTTGCATACATATCCTGTGAATCTAATTTTTAAGAATTTTTCAATCTATACTCCATCTCGTAGTACTAATTTCCACAAGTTTACTCTCTACTGTATAAGAGAGCTCTTTATTATCCTAAAACTGACTCACAAAATTTCTAGAAGCACTCTTACCCCACCCTCAATTGTAGCATGATGGAATTTGAGGAATTTATCCAAAACCCATATTTTAATAACCTCAATTACATCCTCCTCCTCAGTATTATGCTCTAAGGAACAAGTATTTGTAGTACACTGCTTTAAGTCCAGACACTTCATATTTTTAATTAACAGAACATAGAGCACTTATCTCAGGTATGTACAAAGCATGGTTTTGCACAACGGCCAGATAACACACTGTTCCCACACTCTTCCAAAGAATGCCTAGCATATCACGGATGTATTACTGATGTTCTTAGCACAATATTTAAAGAGAATCATCTACAACAGCTTATAGATAGTTATCCGGGTTAGAACTAAATTCAGGACTCCTCAGTTAATAAATGTAATTCATCTGATTTTCCCCTAAATAGACCACTGAAAACTATCACACACGCAGTTTACTCCATTTCTGCTCACTCATCTGCAATTAGGTTTTTTCCTGGAGTATTTCATCACCCTAAAAAGCTAAAATTTGACTGTACACACACCCCTTTACACCATTTATACAAATATGAAATGAGATTAGTCCTGGAACCATTAATTCCTTGGAAACCCATACAAAATTTGAAAAAAAAATTTCTTCCAGTGAAGTGACAGTTCACCACCAACACTTCCTGTTTCTAAGCCAAGGTGACTTCATGAATAAGCATTTATTCACCGTCTTACAGGAACCCAAAAAGTTTTATTCCTTTTGGATTAGAACCTTGAAAGGTTTTATAAAGCTTACATAAATGAGCTTCACTGTTTCTCTCTCACCAACGTACTCCGATAATCCCCTAAAATAACACCAGTTTACCAGTCAGGCAGGCTTTTCTTTCACAAAACCAGACTCAGTTAAGTTTTTGTTCCAAATGCAAGAATATTAAAATATAGCAAGACTAGCTGACAGGTGCTTTTCTGTGACTCTTCTGCAAGCTTTCTTATAAATGGGACATATATTGACAACCTATCTTTATATTAACATAATTGGTATAAAGGGTGACAGGTTGTACATTCAAGCCAACAACTCCAGAACTCTACCCATTCGTTTTCTCCAAACTATTGAGTGAACCACTTTAGCAAGTGATTGACTGTATTTGTTTGCTAATTAAGCCAAGGATATTCTATCCTTTCAACAGTTCTGTCTGCTTCTGATTTTAAACAAAATTTTAGATAAAGATTCCATTTAAACATATCCCTATTTTTTCATCCCTGAGTATATAATTTACACATGAACATCAACCAGTTCCAAGAAGTACTAATGCATCTTTACCTGGGCTTTTTGACTTGAGAGGGTTTATCTGCATTCCGTTTTAATCATTACAAGTAACTCTTTGATCTGATTTTGGCCCACTACATTTCTTTTTTTTTTTTAACATCTTTATTGGAGTATAACTGCTTTACGATGGTGTGTTAGTTTCTGCTTTATAACAAAGTGAATCAGTTATACATATACATGTGTTCCCATATCTCTTCCCTCTTGCATCTCCCTCCCTCCCACCCTCCCTATCCCACCCCTCTAGGTGGTCACAAAGCACTGAGCTGATCCCCCTGTGCTATGCGGCTGCTTCCCACTAGCTATTTTACATTTGGTAGTGTATATATGTCCATGCCACTCTCTCACTTCGTCCCAGCTTACCCTTCCCCCTCCCCGTGTTCTCAAGTCCATTCTCTACGTCTGCGTCTTTATTCCTGTCCTGCCCCTAGGTTCTTCAGAACTTTTTTTTTTTTTTAGATTCCATATATATGTGTTAGCATACAGTATTTGTTTTTCTCTTTCTGACTTACTTCACTCTGTATGACAGACTCTAGGTCCATCCACCTCACTACAAATAACTCAATTTCGTTTCTTTTTATGTTGGCCCACTACATTTCTAATTTACATCTTGCACATTACACTTTCTTAATTGGGCAGTGCTTGCTTTTTGTAAAAAAGAAAAAAAAAAAGAAAGAAAGCTATCTTCTGTAATCAAGGCTCCTTCCAATTTTTCAGGTCATGAGAAGTTTCTACCCTTGCACGTGATCCAATTAATCTTATATTTCATTCTTTTTCAACATACTCAAAACAGATCTTTAAAATAAGCTCTAGTATGCTTTTATATCCTTTTAATTAACTTAATAAATATTTATTAAGCATCTACTATAATCCAGGCAAAGTACTTGGAGTACCTGGTGTTTACAGTACAGTGATAACTCTCTTAATCATGAGGTTAGTACTATTCTTCTTCTTTTTAAATGAGGAAGGTGAAGCTCAGAGTGCAGAAAAAAATTACCCAATATCCCGAAGTTTATATGTGGCAAGAGTCAAAATTGGAACTCAGGTCTTTCTGACTCTAAGAATTAGGTTCTTCCCATCCTACACACTGATATAAAGCTAAATGACACACAGTCCCTATATCCAAGAAGGTCACAGCCAAGTAACAAAACAATCCCAACACAACACATAAGTCTTATAAGTTTTCCTAACATCATTTTGTATTAGAAGTTTTTCTGAATTTATTTTGAGGTTTTTCCTATCTAGATTTATTAAACTATGTGCAGTTAGACAGTTATTGACTGCCTATTACACTGAATGCAATATATACTATGTTAAGTGCTCAGGATGGAGGGCAGTTAAGAAATACATTTTATATCATGAACCAATACAAAGAATAACAGAAAACAAAGTTTCCGTATTTACCATAACTACACATGATATACTCTCATCTATCACACTTTTCTTAATGCTGGTCACGGTCCACTAAATCCATTTACAGGTCACACTCCCCAATTTGCAAAACACTGTCCTATAAAATAGGCTGACCAGACCAAATCTCCACGTTTGCTTCCTACTCAATCTGGTCATCCTTTATAGAACACTTACAGCAGATAACACCCATTAAGGCTTATTTTGCTACTATGCCTAGTAGTGTTATAATAGATCATTCAAACCACCCTACACTTTAATATGTTCTCATATTTAATGATCCACTATTTTTAAGAGCTTCAAACTTCCCTAATTTGAAAATATTAGGTTGTTAGATCAAACTATTAATGCAAATTAAATTTTACTTTACAAATACTTTTTAACAAATTAACTACAGAAATCTAGCTTAAAGTTATCACAGTGACAGTCTATTACCATCAAAGAAAACATATTTAGAAAACCCAACCAACTTGGGTGTTGAACACACACTCAGCTAAAGCAGCCCTTCCTGATTTAATGCCACGCTACTTACTGGCCACCCCCAACAGACTCCTATCTCTTTCTACTGCCTAATTTTTTGACAAATTTTAGAAAACTCATTAAAATTTTATGAGTCTCTTACTATAGGTAGAGTGTATAATAAACGAATTTGGAAAAAATCAATGCTCTGTCCTTAAGAGTGTCTAAACATTGGCAATAGCAGTTTGTTTGTGTTTTTCAACACTGATACTTAAATGCAAACCTAGCACTTAGGTTTTGGTGGCTAACACCGTTTTCTGCTAGAAGAAAGCAAAGTTCTTTGGAAAGTAGTGACTTATATGCCTTGGGGCAAGGAAAACTCAGGTCTGAAATGTCTTACTGCCAGACAACGAGGATACCTTCAAGGATGGTAGGGATAGTGCTGAAAGGAAAGAGAAGCCAGTTTAAAGCAGGTCCTACTAGACAAGTTGTGACATCAATTGTGATGTCAGAACTTCAATAGCAATAAAAGTTATGACAATGAAGAGGATAATAATTATAATAATTTTATATAACTCTGTGGAAGCCATAACTTTTTAATGCTGAGTTAATATAAAATGTACAAAAATGAAGTTGAAATCCAAAATAAGAATAACCATCATTGGATGCTTAATTTATTTTATTGACTTTAATAAGTAAGGATTATTAAAATACTTGGATATTTGATTTCTTCTATGTATTTATCTCTCTATAAAAATATTATTTGTGTCTATCTGTACCAATAGCAATGGGTAAATACAGGAAACTATGAGTAAGCCAAAAGAATAGAAACTGTTCCAGAAAGGACTGATGGGTGTCAGTGGTCAATGCATTCTTCTCTTTAGAAATCTGGCTCTCTGTTCAGATCACATCTGCTAGGAGAAGAAACCGCTGGATAACTTGACAAATTACGATAAGATAATAATGAGGCATCTGTATGTTTCCTAATATACCAGATAAGTGTATAATAATGACATGGTGGAGGACTATGTAATGCCGGCCAAGCAAAGCAGAGGGTACCCTGATCTGGAGGAAAACGCATCATCAACCAGATGGACTCACATAAAAACCGTGGGCTTAACAGTGCTGCTGATGTGAAACATCAAGTCCAGTTAAAAAAAGGGACCCAATGAGATATCCAGGGACTCAGGTTTGAATCACTTTGTGAGAAGAAGTCAGGCTGTGCCCTGTCCAAAAACCAACTGTTTGCCAACCAATTCCTCTAGGCTCAGGAAACACGAAAATAAGCATTTCAATTACATTTAGAAGATCTATGAAGAAGTAAAGAAATAATGAAGACATATATTAAACTCATGGTGTTGCTAGTTCATAACAGGCTTAAATATAATATTCTTTTAAGCATTGTAATTGTTATTTTTGCATATGTCTTATCTGTTTAAAGTATCTAAAATATTCAAAATAATCAGTCCCATTAAATTGCAATAAAAAATGTTTAAAAGGGTTAAAAAAAAAAAAAAGGACCTAAACCATCCTTAAAACAGGGTTTAGATAAGCCAACTTTTTCTTTAAATTTTGTTTTTTAGTCTGGTAAATCTTTTTTTAGCGTAATGAATGGGAGAGAACTTAGAAATAAAAATGATGTTACACATTTCAAAAAGTGTCTAGGTTTAGAGACGTAAGTGATTTGACCAAAGTCATAAATGTCCTTAATCTCAGAACTTGCACTAGCACTCAACTGCTGGTCAGTGGGATCTCTTTCCACTATGCTACACATTGTCCACATCTTACAAAACATCACTACCAACAATAACAGCAGCTAACCTTGATATCTGCCTTGTCTAAAATTCTAAGGTAATTATGCTTTGACCTACACAATTGAAGTATATTTGATTATGCAACCTTGCACACTGTCCTCTAATTAATTCCTCTGTATACGTCTTAACTCGTCAGTAAGACCTTTAGATATGTCTTATAAACTAACCCTTATAAACTATTAAAATGGTAAATGTAATTTAACCATTGGACTACTTTAAAGTCAGTTTCATTTTTAATCTCCTTAATTGCACACAACGACTGCCAAGACCTTAGCTCTGGATTCCATCATGTTGCTGCAAACACTGAAAGAAAACCATTTCTCCTCTAAAAAAAGGAATCACTCTCTTTATTTGCACAATCTACCCTCTCCCAAGGGCATGACAAAGGTTTTGATTGTAATTTCAAATCCATTACAAAGCATCACAAATAATATGGAAACATATGTCATTTCCATCTTTTCTCAGACTGTAAGAGCATTGTTTTTATAAAAATGATTTAAATAGTTATTTTAAAATATCATCACCATATAATCATGCGATATTTTCAAACACCAAATCATAAATCTAATTGAATTTTATAACTATTTATTTTCATGTTTTGTCAATATGGCTTTAGTTTAAGTTATTCTCAAAGGACAGAAAGAACAAAATTCACTTTCAATTATAAATCAATTAGAAAGAAGCCTGTGCCTTCTCATATGGATTCTCCCAAAGGCAGTTCTTATAGAAAATTCAGAGGTGACCTGTGTGCATTCTTCTCCTTTGTAGGCAGTAACAAACATGCTCCTCAAAAGACATATGCTTTGTAAATATGCTGTTTTAGCACAGGACAGCTGTATTCTACTATACAGTCATCTGAAATGCATTCAAAAATGCGACATAAAAAAAAAAAAGGAAGAAAGAAAAAAAAAGTGACATAACCCTAGTATACCAGTTCAAGGACTTGGGACACTTTGCCTCCATCTTTGATGAAATTTAAAACAATATGTTTCTAAATTACAGTTATAAAATCACTTGACAATGGATCCACAAAAAAATACTGCAATCTCTTAGATGAATAATATTAAGACTTTAAAATTAATAATAATTAAAACAAGCACCTACTTAATGCTAAAGGTCTCTATGAAAAATACATTTGCCTAACAGCAATCTTAGAAAATAACAGAACTAGCCAAAGCAATCTTGGGGGAACAAAACGGAGCTGGAGGAATCAGACTCCCTGACTTCAGACTATACTACAAAGCTACAGTAATCAAGACAATATGGTACTGTCACAAAAAACAGAAATATAGATCAATGGAACAGGATAAAAAGCCCAGAGATAAACCCACGGACCTATGGTCAACTAATCTATGACAAAGGAGGCAAGGATATACAATGGAGAAAAGACAGTCTCTTCAATAGGTGGTGCTGGGAAAACTGGGCAGCTATATGTAGAAGAATGAAATTAAAACACTCCCTAACATCATACACAAAAATAAACTCAAAATGGATTAAAGACCTAAATGTAAGACCGGACACTATAAAACTCTTAGGGGAAGACACAGGAAGAACACCCTTTGACATAAATCACAGCAAGATCTTTTTTGACCCACCTCCTAGACTAATGGAAATAAAAACAAAAATAAACAAATAGGACCTAATGAAACTTAAAAGCTTTTGCACAGCAAAGGAAACTACAAACAAGATGAAAAGACAACCCTCAGAATGGGAGAAAATATTTGCAATTGAAAAAACTGACAGGGGATTAATCTCCAAAATATATAAACAGCTCATGCAGCTCAATACTAAAAAACAAACAACCCAATCAAAAAATGGGCAGAAGACCTAAATAGACATTTCTCCGAAGAAGACATACAGATGGCCAAGAGGCACATGAAAAGCTGCTCAACAGCACTAATTATTAGAGAAATGCAAATCAAAACTACAATGAGGTATCACCTCACACCAGTTAGAATGGGCATCATCAGAAAATCTACAAACAGTAAATGCTGGAGAGGGTGCGGAGAAAAGGGAACCCCCTTGCACTGTTGCTGGGAATGTAAATTGATACAGCCATTTTGGAGAACAGTATGGAGGTTCCTTAAAAAACTAAAAACAGAACTACCATATGACCCAGCAATCCCACTACTGGGCATATACCCAGAGAAAACCATAATTCAAAAAGACACATGCAGCCCAATGTTCCTTGCAGCACTATTTACAATAGCCAGGTCATGGAAGCAACCTAAATGCCCATCAACAGACGAATGGATAAAGAAGATGTGGTACATATATACAATGGAATATTACTCAGCCATAAAAAGGAATGGAATTGGGTCATTTGTAGAGACGTGGATGGACCTAGAGACTGTCATACAGAGTGAAGTAAGTCAGAAAGAGAAACACAAATATTGTATATTAACGCATATATGTGGAACCTAGAAAAATGGTACAGATGAACCGGTTTGCAAGGCAGAAACAGAGACACATGTAGAGAACGCATGGACACCAAGGGGGCAAGTGGGTGGTGGTTGTGGTGGGATGAATTGGGAGAGTGGGATTGACATGTATACACTAACAGGTATAAAATAGATAACTAATGAGAACCTGCTGTATTAAAAAAATAATAATAAATTCAAAAAAAATAACAGAACTTTACTTACACAAGAGTAAAAAAAGATGTTTGTCCTTCATGTAGCACAGATTTTGGAAAAGAACTTGATGGCTTATTATACTCAGAGATTTGAACAGTTCCAATATAATAAATTTATTTATGGGAAAAATTAGGCCAATCAAAGCCTACTGTAATTAAAGGTGTTTTGGCACAGATGTTGGTCCTCAAATGTTTGCTTTGTCAGCTGTCTAAATCCACACTGACATAACAGTAATTAGCACACTGTCTATAATGTTTTAAATGCAAATTCAACAAAATTAAGCTATTATATATTGGGAAATGAATACTGATCAAGCTATCAAATGTACTTCTCTATTACTATAAAATGTCAACCATATGTGTGGCACGTGTCCAGATCAGCCACGCTCAGTATGAAGAACATGCAAGAATATTCAAAACCAGAAGAGAGACTGTGCTGATCTAAGCTAATAAAAACACACAAACATCCACCTAAAGGGGAACAGATTGTGATGCTTAAACAAAGGAATCAAAGATAGAGTCTTCAAGCCTGCCTGTCTCACAAACACTTTCTAAGACAGATACTCGTCCTTTTTTTTTTTTTTGAAAATTTTTATTCGAGTCTAATCGATTTACAATGTTGTGTTAGTTTCAGGTGCACAGCAAAGTGAATCAGTTATACATATACATATATCCACTCTTTTTTAGATTCTTTTCCCATATAGGTCATTACAGAGTACTGAGTAGAGTTCCCTCAGATATCTGTCCTTTGTTTATTTGTTTTGACATTTATTGAGCCTCTGCTTTGTGTCAGACACTATTTTAGGCACTGGGGACAGATGAATGGATAAAATGAAGAAGGAGCCAACTACCCTCTTGAAACTTTCATTCGATGAAAGGTGCAAACAGGTTTTCTGTCACATACTAACTCTGAAATCCTGCCTGAAGCAGGAAGCTGAGAAGGCTTCTAAGGCCATGTCCAAAATTCAACAGAAAAGTTAGGAGCCAAGTCAGCAGCAATACATGGTATGGACACAAGGACAGTGAAAGACGATGGGAACTTAAAGTTGCTGTCCCCATCCTAAAGAATTTTTTTTTCATCCTTCTGTCCTACATATACAGCACAAAAACATTAATCTAATAGTATGAAGTTTCTCAAACTGAGCTGACCTCTTTTGTGATTCTGATTGCGACTGAGTGGTTATCTCCACTTCAGTAGAAGCAGAGGAATGCCGTATTTAAAGGAAACTATTTCTACACAGGAGCTGAATGTTTTCATGCTTCTCTGACTGAACATATAATTACAAGAATAATTTTTACCTGCCTTCTTAGAATTTACAGAGACAAAGGGAGAGAATGATTTCATGGCCTTTGTCTCTCTTTAAAAGTTGATCTCTTATTTCCTCTCAATAAATGTTCCCGTAGCGAGCACAAACAAAAACTTTAAACTAACCATTCTTACAGCAGCAAGGAGCAGTAAAACAGTCCCAACAGCTGTCCTCCTAAGAAACTGTGAATTACAAAAAATTCTGTTATAGAAACTATTGTTCCAATGGTTTAAAATGTGAAAAGGGGAAGAACAAAGGCTAGAAAGTTTCATACACTACATATTTCAATACTAAAAGCATGTTTAATAATTATAAGTAAATAACTTTGTTCCCAAAAGCAAGTAAGTCACACATTCCTGCTGATTAACCCTTTAAAGCCAAAGTCCCTGAAAACAAACTGATTTCCCTGTTAGTCAACTATTACACAAATTGATGTAAAACCAACAGCACAGGAGTAATAATTTCTCCTTACATTTCTATAATGCTTTGCCAGTTTTTGAGGTATTTTCACATTCATTACTTTAAATGAAGTAATGATGGCATGACTAAAATGGCTAGTTGTTTTCACAAAACAGGGAACATCATTAAATCTGGATCAGAGTCTTCTTTTCTTTGCCCTCTCCCTACATTTTGCTGTCTCATATGTTTTCTTTTAGAGTTATTATATATGGTGTTTCCCCTAATACAGCTCTTTTTTTCCCCTACCACCCAAAAGTGAAAGTAGTTTAATAAATCCTTGCTCAATGAGTTCCTGGTGCTTGGACTATACTTCTTCCACATTATTTTGGCTATCAAATTCTATCATTCAAAATTTATTTTAAATATCCCTTCTGCCAGGGTCCAAGATCAACGTACAAAAAACAACTGTTTCTATATACCAGCAATGAACAATCTGGAAAGAAAATTACGAAAACAATTCCATTGCATCTAAAATAATAAGCATCTAAATAATAATAATCTAAAATAATAAGCATCTAAAATAATCTAAAATAAATAAGCATCTAAAGTAAAATACCTAGGGATAAATTTAACCAACCAGGTGAAATATTTGTACAATGAAAACTACAAAACACTCCTTAAAGAAATTATAGAATTAAATAAATGGAAAGACATCCTATGTTCATGGATTGGAAGCTTAATATTATTAAAATGGCAATATTAACCCAAAGTGGTCCCATGATTTCATGCAATTCCTATCAAAATTCCAATAGGTTTTTCTGATACTGGAGAACCAATCCTCAACTTATATGAAATCCCAAGGGTCTCCAAACAGCCAAAACAATATTGAAAAAGAAGAACAAAAGTTGAAAAGCTCACACTTCCCAACTTCAAAAGAAAGAACAGTCTATTCAACAAATAGTGCTGGGACAGTAGGCAATAGGATATCCACATACAAAACAATGAAGCTGAACACCTACTTCACACCATATACAAAGATTAACTAAAACGAATCAACAACCTAAATATAAGAACTAAAACCATAAAACTCTAGAAGAAAGCACAGTAGTAAATCTTTGTGGCCTCAGATTTGGCACCAAAAATAAAAGCAAAAATAGATAAACTGGACTTCATCAAAATTTTAAATGTTTGTTCATGAAAGGATATTATCAAGAAAATGAAAAGACAACCTACAGAATTGGAGAAAAATATCTGCAAATCGTATATTTGATAAGGACTTAGTATCTAGAATATATAAAGAACCATTCCAATTCAACAACAAAAAGACAAACAATCCAATTAAAAAATGAGCAAAGGACCTGAACAGACATTTCTTCCAAGAAGCTATACAGAAGGCCAACAAGCACATGAAAAGATGCTCACTACCACTGGTCATTAGGGAAATTCAAATCAAAACCACTATGAGGTATCACTTCACACCCACTAATATGGCTATAATCATGAAAACAGATACGCATATTGGTAAGGTTGTAGAGAAATAGGAAACCCCATACATTGCTAGTGGGAATGTAAAACGGTGCAGCCACTGTGAAAAACAGCGGGCAGTTCCTCAAAAAGTTAAACACAGAATTACCACAGGACCTATCAATCCCACTCGTAGGTACTTATCCCAAAGAAGTGAAAACAGGTACTCAAACAAATACATGCACACACATATGTTCATAGCAGCACTATTCAAAATAGACAAAAGGTGAAAATAGCCCAATTGTCTATAGATGGAAGAATGGGTAAGCAAACTGTGGTGTATTCATACGATGGAATATTATTAAGCTATGAAAAGTAAACTACTGATACATGCTACAACATGGAAGAAGCTTGAAAATACTGTGCTAAGTAAAAGAAACCAGACATAAAAGGTCACATGTTGTCTGATTCCTTTTACATTGAAATGTCCAGACTAGGTAAATTCACAGAGACAGAACACCGACCGGTGTTTGCAGGGGCTATAGGGACAGGGAAATGGGGAGCAGCTGTTTAATGGACAAAGGGTTTCCTTTTGGGCTAATGAAATGTTTTGGAACTAGACAGAGGTAATCTAGTTCCTCTATCAACACTGTGCTTGGGGCTTCCCTGGTGGTCCAGTGGTTAAGAATCCGCCTTCCAATGCAGGGGACGTGGGTTCAATACCTGCTCAGGGAAAGATCCCACATGCCACGGGGCAACTAAACCCGAGCACCGCATCTACTGAGCCCACGTGCTCTGGAGCCCACGCACCACAACTAGAGAGAAGCCCACGCACCACAACTAGAGAGAAGCCCACACAATGCAGTGAGGAGCCCACATGCCACAACGAAAGATCCCATGTGCCGCAACTAAGACCTGACACAGCCATAAATAAATAAATATTTTAAAAAAAGAAAAAACCCAAAACATTGTGCTTATCATTCTGAGTTTTATTTGCATTTCAAATACATGCACCAGCCCTAAAACTTTACTTTGTGTGTGGATCGTTTTATCTTGCCTAATTCTCTAGTCCTCTTCTCTCCCCATTCCATCATTGTTATGCCTCTTTCTCTTCCTAGACTAAACTTTATTTTGCTTGAATAAACTTTCCTATAATCTTTCAGGAAAGAGAAGTGGACACAAAAACTTTAAGACACATCGGTCGAAGTTATCCCTACTCTGAATTAACTATAACAAACACAGTTAAATTATTTTTTATTTGGAGTGTATCAGCATTCTATACGACATAAACAAATCTACTTGATGTAATTAAGCAAATTTTAGTACATTTTAAATGTCTCTAAAGTCAAATCAGTGTCAATGGGTAAATTACAGAGCCTAAAGTAAAACGGTAATGATAGACAGGGAAATAAGGAGTTTTGAGTTGTCACTTTTACCCATGTGTTTAGCTTTTAGACAAGTTATTAGCTGAGAATCTAGCAACGCAAGTTTCTTCTAGCACATTTTAATGAAAATTCACTATTTATGCCTTCAAGTTATTAAAGTCAAGACAAAACAACACATAAATTAAATGCTGCCCTACAAGTCTTAACTGAATTTAATTAGCAGTACAAACAGAACCCTTATATTTAAAACGTAGTTAATTACAGTACATGAGACTTCAAGAGAGGTCATTGGAAGATTTTATGTTCATGGTTATTTCATCCCACCAAAAGGTTTTCTCGTAACACACCTGTTTAAAAGCCACAGTTAATACAAAACCATTTATGTCCACATAATCAGAGGACTGAAATATCTCTATTACTAAAAATGTTATTTTAAAAATACTGATTCTAGTATGGCCTTTGGCCAAACACATCGCTTAAATAACAAAAACTTTTCAAAGGCCAAATTTTAAAAAAACTTTAAAAGATGAAATTCAAATTCTATGCCCAAAGTCAAAGGCCAAAGCCACCCCTGCTGATAACTCTGCATTGTTAAATAAAAGTATGCTGATCCCCATCTCTTATCAGTTTTTAACAACAGCTTCTTCATAACAAAACTATGTCTCTACAGAGCATGCATTTGCAATGAAAACTTTAACTCTAGGAAAAATGAATGGGGAAAATTAAATTATGTTTGTGAAATTCTAATTCATTTTAGATGTGTGTATATAAATTCTAGCTCTTTAATGAGGAAAAATGAGGACCTTTTGACATATATTATCACCTATCATTGATGCAAAAAGAACAGAAAATGCTGTTATCTTTAGCTTTCCCTAAAAATCTGTTTTTACAGAACTTAGAACTAACCTATTCCATTAGTAGAGAACTCCAGAATAATCCAATTATATGTAAATACATTTCGAAATGTCTACCATTTGCGAATGGAAGGCCAATACTTACAAGAAGTTCAATCATTTCGATAAATGGACTACATATTTTAACTCTATTGAGCGGCAGTGTAACAGTGAAGTAGGGGTTAACCGTAATCAGAAACCAAGCCCTCCTTCGGAAGGATCAAGAGGAAATGGTAACTTTTGGAAAATCCCAAACATTTTAAACACAGGAACATATCCAGTTTTGACAAGCTATATGACCATGGCATAAACGCTTCCATCTTCAGTAGCTGTTAAAACAAGCAGTCCTTTCCAGCTTTGACAGAGAACAGAATTCATTTCCCCTATACAGCTGCATTGTTTCAAAATCTGTTAAACATAAGTGTGACAGGATTGACTTTTTGGAGCATAGATATTTACTGTGTTGTCCTAGAGGACCTAGTTTAAAAATAAATAAGGAAAGAGTGTGTGTGTGTGTGTGTGTGTGTGTGTGTGTGTTGGGAGAGATGAAGGGATGAAGGGCAAAGTTAAAGAAAAGAAGGAAAACAACAGGATAATCAAAACCACACGTGGACATTAATGCACACAGGCATATTTAGATGCTCTTTTTAAAAAGCTTTTTTTGGGGTATAGTATTAAAATCAATGCTCAAAACAATATATCAAAGAAAAATTGATAAATGAAAAGATAAATCACATCCTGGGAGAAAATATTTACAAATCAACACATCTGATAAAAGACTTCTGACCAGAATATGTAAAGAACTCTTGAAACTCAAAAAAAAAAAAAAAAGAAAAGGAAAGAAAACAAACCAATTTTTTTTAATAAGCAAAAGATTTCAACAGGCTCTTCACCAAAGAATATATACACGGTAAATAAGCTCACCAAAGCACGCTCACCATCATTAGTCATCAGGAAAATGCAAACTCAAACCACAACTTAACAGACTACTACAGACCTGTTAGAAGGGTTGGAAGAAGAAAAAAACTGACAATAATACCAAGTGCTGCTGAGGGTACAGAGCAACCAGACCTCTCATACGGTACACTGCTGGTGGGAATGCAAAACGGTACAGCCACTTTGGAAAACCATAAAGTTTAAGAAGCTAAGTTTACAAATAAACAAGTTAAGTTTAAATTTACCTCACAACCTGGCAAGCTCACTCCTGGATATTTATCAGTGTGAAATGAAAATTTATGTTCATATAATCTGTAGGCAAAAGTTTACAGCAGCTTTATTCATAACTGCCAGAACCTGGCAACAACCCATATGTCCTTTAACTGGTAAGTGGATAAATTGTGGTACAACCATACTATGGAATATTATCTGCAATAAAAAGGCATAAACTGATATGCACAACAGCCAGACCCACAAGGCTGTGTGACTGCATTTATATGACATTCTAGAAAAGGCGAAAACTACAGAAATAGATCAGTGCTTGTGAGGGGCTAAGGGTGATGGCTGAAGTTGACTAAAAAGAAGCACAGTAAAATTGGGGAGTAGTAGAATTGTTCTATATATAGTAGTTATGTGACTATATGTTTGTCTGTATACATTTGTCAACACACACACAATTGTACTTTTTTTTTTTTTTGCAGTACGTGGGCCTCTCACTGTTGTGGCCCTTCCCGTTGCAGAGCACAGGCTCCGGGCGCACAGGTTCAGCGGCCATGGCTCACGGGCCCAGCCGCTTCGCAGCATGTGGGATCTTCCCAGACCGGGGCACGAACCCGTGTCCCCTGCATCGGCAGGCGGACTCTCAACCACTGCGCCACCAGGGAAACCCTACAATTGTACATTTTTAAAATGGACTGTAGTGCGTGTTAATTTATAAATTTTAAAAATGCTCAATATAGGGTCAAGAAGATGTTGGCCATCATCAGGAGTGTACTGGAAAAAAAAATACACTCTTTACATTATAAAACTTTTTTCCATCACTTGAATACTATATGCAGTGTACTGTTGGGTCCAGCAATGGAAAAACATAAATAGAGAAGACTCAAAGATTGGTACAAAAATCATAAAGGGAAAGGGCGTTGATATATGGGACTCATTACAGATGGAAAGACAGGGACTGAAAGCAGATGTAACTCAAGTCTCTATTACCAGGAAAAATATGGATGGAGAGAACATTATTTCAGTTGCCAGTCCCAGAACACTGGGGGAAAGACATCATTTAAAGCTTTTGAGTTTTACATTTAAGACTGAGAGCAAACTTAAAAACTCATTCATCAAATACAGTATACGGAGTGGGGAGGGGAGGGGAGAGAAGAAAGAGTATAAGGAAAAAACATAAAATACTTGGGGAAAACGTCTATCAACCTTTAATTTGAAGGTAACAGCAATTCTGACTTAAGGAAAATTACAATTTTTTTGGAGCAAAAATGTGGCGAACTGGAAACACCAAAAAATAGAGTCAAGGGACCTTGGAGAACTAAAGCAGATGATATATACTTGAACCCATAAATGCTGAAGTGTACAAATGCTAATAATAGTTGTTATCATACTCTGAGCTATAAACAATGAGCATGTGAATTTTCAAGCCCGTATGCTAATCCCCCAGATGATTACTGTCACAGGACCATAAATCAAAGAGCTAAGCCTTGAAACCCAATTTGTCCAACACCACAGTCTAAGCTCTTTTGACCACTCTATTATTCCATTTCCCCACAATACTTAAAGAACAGTTTTACACGAATAGACATAAGGAGCAAAGCAATATTCAGCAACTACCAGAAGGTTCTACAAAGTGAATGGAGTTTTGTTTTGGACTCTGTGCACATCAGCATAGGAATTCTGTGGTAGGGATGACACTTTCTGTTTGTATGCTCTGATGTAGTTACAAGTGTTGGATGCACATCTAGGAGGGTTTCAGTACAATGGCTGAAGGACGTGGTTCTTCACCAATACCTTGGGCTGGTCTAATACTTTCTAGTTTTTTCCCATTTTAACATATCTCATTTGAGGCAAACAATTATCCAATAGAGATAGATAAAACTGACACAGAAAAACATGTTCACTTCCATCAAATGAGCGCTTATGGAACATCAACTTATATCATAGATGACTTCATTAAAACAGATACAACACTGAAGGAATAAGCCCAAGGAATGAAGTCCTGTTCTGGTTGAAAACAAGGAATCTCTACATAGAGTCGATCCTATTTTTTCCTTACTCTGAACATCTGTATAGTTTCTAAATCATCTAATTCAGGACCAGATTATATAGCATACTATTCTTTTTCAGCACAGAGAGTATTCTTTCACAGGAAACCACCTCATCTTATGGACTTCTGGAATGTTAACAATTGAATCCCATATCTTCCCATGCTGCCCATTTTCAGTTCCAGACAAAAATTTGTTTTAAATTTTATTGACATACAGTTGATTTACAATGTTGTGTTAGTTTCTGCCGTGGTTATTCAGTTATACATGTATATTCTTTGTCATATTATTTTCCATTACGGTCAGACATAAATGTTTTTAAAACGCCTTTCAAGCGTTTCACACTACAGATACCAATGTTACTTCTGCCTACAGAAACCACTGTTGGTGGCAGAAGAACAGGACAGTTCTCTAAATTTTCTTTCGAAACAGAAAGGAAGAAAAGCAAAGAGGAAAATTAGTAAGTAAAGATGATAACAGAAGATAAATAAAGACACAGAAAGATATTAATTACCCAACAAAATCATTAGGTGAAAGGCCCCTTAACCATCACCATTCGTTTCAGTGAAAGATGGAGGCGAGGCACAGCTGGGGGGAGGAATGAAATGAGCAAATACTGAACTGAATTATGCAAGTCTGCACCTGGGGGGTATGGGGTGGGGGAGATCTTCAAACAGCAGCTACCCAAGCCGGAGCCAAGGGCCTCCTACCAGCGCCAGAACTCTCCACGCTGCCTCCCCTCAAAAGCCGCAAGATCCATTCCGGGTCTCCACACTGAATCTGCAGATTCCAAAGACCCCATGAAAGCCCTCATACCACCAGTGCTCTTGTGACCACATTCGAAGGAAAGAAGTGGTATTTGAAAAGTGAGGTACGTGGATCAGAGAGGACAGAGGTTGGTGAACGTATGCTGTTCTAAAGCAGTGAAAAGGGAGGGGGAAAGATTTAGGGTACGGGTTCACAGAGCTTCTACAACAGGAGCTGCATAACATCTAACACAAACTGTGAATCTAAGAAATAACAATATTAAGCATATTAAATGTTTCCATGTGAACTGCCTCTAAATATGGCCTTAGTCACAACTGACTATTCAGAAAGGGCTCAAGACTAAAATGTTTAGTCCAATACTCAAGGGCTTTGGTGAGGAAAAAAAACTGTCTTTTAATTCTCTATTACGAGGCTTTTTTCCTAAGCAGTCGATTCAGACTTATATTCCACTTACCTGCACGAGTACATGTACGTAAATAAGATTCAGAAAACAAGAAAAACCACTCTACAAAATTAAGCATCCATCGTTTTTTGGGATTTTTTTTTATAATTAATTTGGCTGTGTTGGGTCTTCGTTGCTCTGCTCGGGCTTTCTCTAGTTGCGACGAGTGGGGGCTACTCTGCATTGCGGTGCGTGGGCGTCTCGTTGCGGTGGCTTCTGTTGTTGCGGAGCCCGGGCTCTAGGCACGCAGGCTTCAGTAGTTGTGGTTCGTGGGCTCTAGAGTGCAGGCTCAGTAGCTGTGGCACACGGGCTTAGCTGCTCCTCGGCATTTGGGATCTTCGTGTCCCCTGAGTTGGCAGGCGGATTCTTAACCACTGCACCACCAGGGAAGTCCCGCCATTGGTTTTTTCAAAAAGTTACTTGGAAGCTTGAGGTACTTACTGAATGCTTGCTGTTCTTTCCTAGAATTCTGATTTTAGCAAAGATGAGATCCCGGGAGAACTCCAGCGGCTACAATCCACACACTTGAGCAGAATACAAGTTAAAACTCTGACCTTGAACTCTTAGAACAGAGACACCCTTTACCCCTAAATGTGATAAAGGTTCAAAAAGGCAAAACAGAGGTGCAGAATATTAGTGGTCAGTATACTCCAAATCTGTACACAACCACCTGTAACTGATATGGCAAAGCAGAAACCTATAGTTCTCCTACAGAAAAAGAAAAGCAACCCAATCATGGCTGATTGTGTATACGACCTTCAAAACACCATACCAACCACGGGTGACGAGGGAAGATTCTTTCTTAGAAATAAATGCAAGTTACTAGTAGCCCAGATTTTTCCCTTCAACCATTGCTATTCCTTTAATACAATCTCCTAAATCCATTCTCGTTTCCCTCTTCTATAACGTTGACCTTGTTTCAGCTTCTGTGTTTCATTATAAGACACTGAATACTGTTTTGAAATGAAATAAATTCAAAATAACAGCATTTGTGAAATTAACATGAAAACTTTTGTGCCGATTTCTGAAGCTCTGTGGGAATAATGGTATTAAGTGCTACTGTTTTTTCCTTTTTTTCCTCAGGAAGTGGACTGCATTTTCAGATACAGCGAAAAGACTACCAACAGAGTAATAGTTACACCAATAACATATATAAGTAGGACTGCTGGGAGTATAACATAGATTTTGGAGTTACTGCACAGAAGGACCAATAATCACAGGACTCCAGCTTTTAGTAAAAACCGGTTCACAGGTACAAAGTTTCAATTTAAATGTCTGATAATCAGTTTCCATGTATTAAGTAGTACCATTCAAAGTGTTTGAAAATCCTCTGTAAAATAATCACATATCTAACATGTTAAGGATTTTTTAAAAGCTATTTTTAAAAAGGAACTAAAGTGAAAACCATCATACAGACCCTGCTGAAATAAAAATAACAGAGGTGACAATAAAACATACCCAAGCCATACCATGATTTCAAGAAGATGCTATTCCCCTAAAATTAGCATGTATAAGACTGTATTCTCAACTATAAATGACACTTGATCAACATTTCTAGCTCTAAAAATCTGACTTTATGAATTCTGTGTTTTTTGTGGTTTCATTACGTGCAAAATACTGTTAAACAGAAGTAGATGCTATAGAAATGAACTCAGTATAGATTCAGAAGTAGAAGACACAGGCCTCTGCTCCCAGGAAGTAATAAGACAAATAATAAAAGAGTTTACTAATGTTCTAAGACAATGCAAGGTACGCAGCTTATATACCAAGTGGGAGGTGTAGAGAACAACAGCAACAATTTAATCAAAATATAAAATAAAAGCGTGCTGGCCTGTTCTAGAAAGCTAAATGAGGCTTAATCTCCTAAGCTGTAAAGCACAAATAGGATTTGGACAGGCAGAAAGGCTGCCAGAAGCAAGGATCAGTCAATACTGACTAAAGAAGTTTGGCTGAAGTACAAGGCTTGCGTGCATGGCAACGGGGCTATAAAATACGCTGGACCAGGACTTCAACCTGGCCCAGTGGCAATTATAAGACGTTGAAAACTTAAGGGAGGAATGAGAGGTAGAGTTTTAGAAAGCATCATCACCAAGGGATTTGAGGAGTAGATCAAAACCAAAAAAGTTAAATGGGTACATCATCAAATAAGGTAGAGAAATACAGCCGTTATTTAGGTTTTCAAGTCAAACAAAATCGACTACTGAGGCTAAAGCAACTGATTATCTGTATCAATGAAATTTATCAACTCTCCACTTTATTTTTCATCTAAAACAGCTTAAGTATAGTTTAGATGGTTTATTTTATGAAAACCTTCCGCTATATTTCTAATGTGTCACATAACTATATTTATGTAAAAATCTACTTTAATTTAGAAAAATTAGGACAGTTGTTATTATCGGTCCTAAGCCTTTCTCAAAAGGACATAAATGCTGCTTTACAGTTTCGTTGATTCTGACAGGCCGAAAGGGTGACCACATTTGAGCACCAGAAGAAATTATGTATTGGTTGGTCAATATAACCAACCCCTCCTAAGACTGAGCAATTCACTTTGTCATTCCCCGTGGGAAAGTCTAGTTTGTAATGTGCCTAGTTTGTTTATATTAGGTAAATATACTGTATAAAAACAAAATTAACATCTTTGACATAATGGCTACTAAACTGAAATAGTAAATGTCATTAAACATTTTCCAAAAATAACCATAAACTCTAAAAAAGAAAAAAAGAGGGGTTTAAGATGTTCTTCATACTTTCCATTTCTGTTCCATTAACTACATTATACATTTGCTAATTTCTTTATATTTAGCAGTGTACCTAATAAATTTCAGTAACATTTTAAATTCTTTGTAATTTTTTTACCTATTCTCAAAATGAATAAATTTCACTTGAAATTCATAGTTCATTTGACACACTCATTTATTCTGAAATATTCCACACAAGTTCAATTTTTGAAAATCATATAGTTTAAGCATACTTTGGAAGATGTCCATTTAAGGAAGCCCGTAGTACAAGTGGTTTTTTTTTTTTTTTTTTTTTTTTTTTTGCGATATGCGGGCCTCTCACTGTTGCGGCCTCTCCCTTTGCGGAGCACAGGCTCCGGACGCGCAGGCTCAGCGGCCACGGCTCACGGGCCCAGCCGCTCCGCGGCATGTGGGATGTTCCCGGACCGGGGCACGAACCCATGTCCTCTGCATCGGCGGGCGGACTCTCAACCACTGCGCCACGAGGGAAGCCCTCGTTCACCATTTTTTCCCCTCAGAATTATAAGAATTATTTCAGAATATTTCAGAATTGAATATTTTAAAACACACACAATGAAAAGGTGACAGCTAGGAAAACAGACAAGTGAATTTTACATCGGAAAATTTTAGACTTTCTTTCACGAAATTCTCTAGAAATTATTTCCTACTTACGTGTGGAAATTTAAACAGTAGCAACTATGAAATTAAAACGTACTGTATTTCCATAAATACATATCCTACTTCAAAAGACCCTTGTATATGAGACTCACACATATGTGTGTGTGCTTGTTTACATCCTTTCCACAACAGATTTCTGGCAGTTAAAAAAATGACTGGGGCAGTAGGAGAATCGGCACACTGGGTCTTACTTAACCCCTGCTCTTCCAAATGCCTTCATTTAATTATGACTGTGGTTCTCAGCCACAACTGCTACACTTGGACACATTCTAAGAGAATGTTTCATATGCAAAAAGATCAACTCTTCTGGAAAAAAAAAAAATCCAAACTTGTGTCAGAAAATAATGGATTTAAGGTGAACACATCTGCTTCCTCCACTTGTGTTGCTTATTCTTTGTTTCTAAGAAATAATATTGTAAAGAGGCGAGAAAAAGAAAAAATGAGAATGACAAAGTGGGGGGCATACCCTAAAGGAACAGAGGCTACAATTAGAAGCTCATGATAGAAAGAAAATGCAAGACAATAGTAAAAAAAAACAAAAACAAAAAAAACCAAACTGTAGTTTACCAAGAATAGTGTTGGGATCAACATTTTAAAATTCTAGACTAGTGATTTAAAATTAAACAAAAATCTCACATGATCTTTATTAATGTGCAGGGTAATAATGATACACGTGCATTTAAATTAAGTTACCTTAAAAATAAAAGGGAAGAACAATGTAATATATTTGACAATACTAAACTGTACACTTAAAAATGGTTAAGATGGTAAATTTTATGTGTTTTTTACCACAATAATAAAAAAAATATAAACTAAAGGTAAGGATTGCATAGACCAATATAGGATTCTTGTACACTTAAAACAGAGGCATCACATTTGCAGCAACACGGATGGGCCTAGAGATTACCTAAGTGAAATCAGACAGAGAAAGACAAATATCATATGATATCGCTTGTACGTGGAATCTAAAATATGATAAAAAGGAACTTATTTACAAAACAGAAACAGACACACGGACACAGAAAACAAACTTATGGTTACCAGGAGGAAAGGAGGGGGAGGGATAAATTAGGAGTTTGGGATCAGCAGATACAAACTACTACATAGAAAACAGATAAACAAAGGTCCTACTGCATGGCATAGGGAACTATATTCAATATCTTGTAATAATATATAATGAAAAAGAATATATATGTATAACTGAATCACTTTGCTATACACCAGAAACTAACACAACATTGTAAATCAACTATACTTCAATTTAAAAAAAAAAATTAGAGGCATCAAATGGTTAGGAGTTCTTGTTCAAAATATACAGCTTGATTTTGTGGAAAAATACAAAAAAGAAATTTCACTTATAAAGATACTAAAAAGGTGGTAAGTGTATAGAAATTCCTGATATTCTAATAAAAAGATATTTTATTATCATGGCTATCAACAGAAACCTTGATTCTATGAATACTAATCTGTAGAGTTGGGTTTTTTGATGTGTTTTTTTAAACCACATAAACACAAATCTACTATACTTGGGGAAATACATCAGTCCCAAGAGGACATAAGGACTACTGCAGCTTTTAAAATACATTCACTTCATTGGTTTCCTCAAAACCCTGAAAAGGAAATTCCCTATCACTTCGGGCCAACATCAGAGGACGTCAATGAGTGAGCTATTCTAAAAACTGTTAAGTTTTAAAAAGTTCATTATTAGATAATAAAATAAAGTAGATTCCTTTAATGTTAAATTATCAAGCAAAACCCATTAGATTGAAAAAATAATAAATTTTCACAAATGTAGACTGTATATGCATGTAATATTTTTTATGGCATTGGGAAGAAAATTGTACTGGGCTAAAAATTATCTTAACTATTCTATGTCATGTAATCCATTAAGCCAAAGAAAAGTGGAAAAATTAGTGAGCTAGATTACTGAGTTAATGGAAGGAAAATAAAACAAGGAGAGGAAGAAAAAAGACAGACATAAGGGTACATTCATTTTGAAACCCTACAGACAAAAAAAAAAGTTCCAAGCAGAATTTTAAACAGCTTTTCTGGAAACCAAATTCTAACACTCTAAAAGAGCTCAAAGGTCATCTGCCCATATAAATACCACTACTAAAGTTTTCTCAGTTACTGGAAAAGAAGGAAAAGGAACACTATATTTAATACAGAAATTAGAATTTAGTATTTTAATATGTGTTATGAAGTGTTAAGAATTAATTAGGGGCTCTGAAGAACTAAGCAACTGAGGAGCAATTCACAAGTAGAACCAATCCCCCCACCCCCCAAATCCTACTCTTTTTCACAAGTACCACATATGCTCGTTTTAAAGCATTTTATGATTTAGCCTATGCCGCGTCTGTGTCCTGGGAAAGGGGGAGAACAGCAGAATTCACTCTTCTCATTGGCACTACCTCCATCATTTAAAGAAAGCATCCAAAACCATGGCTGTCCCAAAGCTTGTATTGTATGAACTGTACTAACAGGCACAAATGCGTACACAACAAGTGTGAACAGTTTGCTGAGCTTTAACACGTAAACGTGCATTGCTACCAAAATTAACGTATGTTTTCATCATTCCAGAAAGCTCCTTCATGACCCTGTATAGTCAATTCCTCACCCCGACCCCAGTCAACCTGTTGTCTGATTTCCATCACTATACCTTAGTTTTTCCTTTTCTAAATATATAATGGAAACATACAGTACTCAACTGTCTTCTTTTAATCAGCATTAACCTTTGTGAGATCCACCCATGTGGTGGTTATGTTTATCACTACTTTGTACTTTTGTATTGCTGAACAGTATCCCATTGTATGAATATTACAATTTATTCAACCATTTACCCTGTTGATAGACATTTGGGTTTTTCCCAGTTTCGGGCTGTTATGAATAAAGCCCCTAAGAACACTCACATCTAAATCTTTTTGTGGACATGTGTTTACATTCCTCCTGGGTAAATGGTAATACAGTAAGTACACCTTAAATAAACGTCACAAGAAACTTTCTAAGAAACTGCCAATCTGTTTTCCAAAGTGGTAGTGCAGCTGACACTCCCACCAGCAAAGAATGAGAGATCAGATTTGCTTCACACTCTCCCCTATATGTATTGTCCGGTTGTTTTTAACTGAGCTAGTCTATCTCATTGTGGTTTTAATTTGCATTTCCCTGATGATTTATATTGAGCAGCCTTCCATGTGCTTACTGTCCATTTGCATATCTATTTTTTGTGAAGTATCTGTCTAAATCTTTCGAACATTTTTAAAATTTGGTTTCTTATTGTTAAGTTATAACTGGAGTTCTTCACATATTCTAGACACAAGTCTTTTGTATTATGAATATTTTCTTCCAGTATGTGGCTTGCCTTTTCATTTTCTTAACAGTTTCTTTAGAAGAGCAGATGGCTTTGATTTTGATGAAGTCCAATTTATCAATTTTTTTCTTTTGTAGTTAGTGCTTTTTGTGTTCTAAGAAATACTCGCCTATCCCAAAGTTGTTATGATTTTGTCCTGTTTTCTTCTAAAGCTTTTATAGTTTCAGCTTTTATATTTAGGCCTGTGAGCCATTTCAAATGAAATTTTATGCAGATTATGAGGAAAAGGTCAAGAGGACAAAGTTCATTCTTTCTCATACAAATATTTATTGTTTTAACATCATCTGTTGATCAGAAAGCAACTGACCATATATGTATGGGAATGTTTGCAAGTTCTATTCTGTTCTATTGATCTAAATGTCTGTCATTATGCCAACACCATGCTGTCTTTATAATAAAACCTGGAATCAGGTAGTGTAAGACCTCCTAGGTTGTTCTTCATTTTCAAAATAAATTCTAGCTATCCTAGGTCTTCTCATTTCCACAGCCTGTCAATTTATATATTTTTTTACTCACTGCTGAGTGGGAAAAAAGTAGCTTGGCAAACAATATTAAAAACAGAATCTCATTTTAGTTCAACCAAATCTATAAATAAAGGTACATAAAAGAAACAACGCATATATAAAAACATGCAGGGGCTTCCCTGGTGGCGCAGTGGTTGAGAGTCCGCCCGCCGATGCAGGGGACACGGGTTCGTGCCCCAGTCCGGGAAGATCCCACATGTCACGGAGCGGCTGGGCCTGTGAGCCATGGCCGCTGAGCCTGCGCGTCCGGAGCCTGTGCTCCGCAATGGGAGAGGCCACAACAGTGAGAAGCCACATACCGCAAAAAAAAAAAAAACACATGGAAAAGAATTCTCTCTAAAGGGTGAGTACAAGAGATTTTTTTCTTTTTAGTGATCTGTACTTTCCAAAATTGGCAATTTTAAGAGAAAAGTTATAGGTAACTAATGGACATAAGCCCATCAATAACTTAAATAGGGGGAAAAAAGAACTGCTGCTCAGTCATCCTATTTCTTCGCCCTTTATCTCACATATGATCTGTAAATGCAAAAAAAGGTACGAAATGATAAACTACAAACTATAGCTCTCCTTAGGAGAGAGGACTGTTGTGATAAGAATAAAGGAAAGACTTTTGCTTTTCACTTCATATACTTCTCTAATGTTTGTATTGTTACAATGACCATATTTTATATATCTAAGAAAAATTAAAATATTCATCAATAAAGATAAAATGTATTTATTAGCTGAACTGAAGCACTGATGAAAACATTATCCTAGAGAATGACTACCCAACTCTATGTCATTTAAGTTATCAGTTAAAGAAAAGCCTTTTCTTTATGTATAACTGAATCACTTTGCTGTACACCTGAAACTAACACAACATGCTCCACTATAAAATAAAAATTTTAAAAAAAAAGAAGAAAAGAAAAGAAAAGAAAAGCCTTTGCTTGGCTAGGAATTGGCCTCTGGCATCAGGTGAGATAGCTGCTTCGGCAAATCCAAAATGAATTCATCATATGTCCTTTGAAATCAGAAGCACCAGTAAATACTATTTCAGTAACCCCCCTAGGATAGCTAGAAATTAATGCTGAAGGCAAAAATAATGAGATTTAGAAGATAAAGGGCAGTAATTCGATGTTGGAGATCGTATTGTTAAACATAAACATCATCACAGGTGATTGCGCCATCGCTATTGGTACTCAGCCCACACTTTGTAATACTGATTCAGACTTAGGGACTGATCAGCAAATCAAGGTGAATCACTAACAGTAGTGATTCTTACACACCCAGGACAGTTCACAAACCTGCTCAAGTGTCAAACTACTTGAAGGTCACAGTACTCTCTGAGGAACTCTGCCCTTACAGAACAGCATTAAATGTCAATCCAGTTGACCCTTGAATGACACGGGGATTATGGGCGCAGATCCTCCACAGTAGAAATTCCACGTATAACTTACAGTCAGCCCTCCCTGCACACCGCTGGGTTCCTCGAGATCCGCGGTTCCGCATCCACAGATTCAACCAACCACAGACTCCGCAGTACTGAAATCCGCATAAAAATGGCCATGTGCAGTTCAAACTCGAGTTGTTCAGGGCAATTGTATATCTAATTCCATCCTATAAACAAACCTTTGACTAAGAGAAGATGAAACCATATTACATACATGAAACATAGACTCTCCTGTGTTCATGAAGGAGCACTAGTGAATTAAGCATGAATTCGCCTATTAATACCCATTGGCTCTTTTCACTTTCACTTTATCACCTGCTGAGTATAGAGAGTCACCAAAAGCTTAAGGAAAAATCATGGGAGAAGAAATTCAAGGTGAGAGCGTTCTACACATTCACTTATTTGGGAAAAAAACCAAAACCCTTCCACTCAATTATAGCAATGAAATATCTCAGGCCACAAGTACGCTGTCTGAACACCATCATTCATTAACATAACAATAGTGAAGAGGGTGTATGAACAGGAACAGGGCAGGAGCAGAATAAGTATTTCCAAACACAGAATGCAGGGACAGTTTTCCAATACTCATCAGAAGGCACACTACCATTTCCTATTTTAGGAATAAACACCCTCAAAATTTAAATAGGCCATTAGTTGGTCTCCTTCAGGGAGAGTAACTAATATTATCTAACATTTCTAACCTTTCTGAGCAGAACCCACAGTAAAAATATATTTTACACAGTGACTCAGTACATTCACACACACACACGCACACGAGCATGTGTGCACAAGCGCCTACCTTTGTACTCACCTGTACTTTGTGCAAATGCACTCTGAAATTTTTCTATTATAGTCTCTAGTTTTGTTTTTACTCTGGTTATAACCCACTAAAGTGATAACCCACTAATGGGTCATTAACCTACAGTTTGAAAAATCCTAATATAGAAGCAAGAAGGAAGGACATGAATAGATTTAACAACTTTGAATTGTTAGATTATGAAATAAATACAAATGCAACGTTATTTTAAAGTTCTATGGATGGATGCTACTTTACACTAAACTTCCATAAAAAAAAGACCAATGAAATTCAATTTTCATAGACACAGGTAAAATCTACTTGCCTTAGCCCAAGGTAGCAGTGCTACAGATAAACACAGCACTTATTTAACACTATTTCCCATCAAAATGTTATTCAGGTATATCTTTCATCTTCAGTTAATGAACTCGAGGCCCAGGCTGGGAAAGAGCTGCCAGAAAAAGTCAATCTCAGAGTCACTGATGATGCAAGAGCTCAGCTGGCCTGCTCTTGACCCCCGAGCATCCCCCAAGCCTCAGCTAACATGGATGGCATGTCACCATCAATCTAAATTTTGAAAAATATATATTGATTTTCCACAAATGATGATAATGGGTTTTTCTGCAATAAATGTGCTTATATAATGTTTTCTTCTATACACCAAGACTGTGATCAACACAAAGAACAAAAAAGTGCTTTATGTATTTTTTTAAGACCTATTAGTTAATCCAGCTCCCTAATGAGTCAAAATCCATACCAAGACATAACAAAAATATTAAGGAAGCACCTCTAATAATTCTTACATTGTGAATAACATGTACTCTTAAAGTCCTGATTACATGAAAATTTTTAAAAATATCTATCTTTTTAAAAGAAAACCTTATTTCCCACATATTAGAAATCTACAATTTTAACACATTTCTTTGACATAACTTAATTTAAAAAGGAATAGTCTCATATAGTTAATTTAATTAGGCATAAATAAGTAAAAATTAAATACCTAGTGTGTTACATTTATTAGTAGTATCCACTAAAAAGGATTAAAATCTCTTAACATTTGGGGCTTCCCTGGTGATACACTGGTTGAGAATCTGCCTGCTAATGCAGGGGACATGGGTTCGAGCCCTGGTCTGGGAGGATCCCACATGCCGTGGGAGCAACTAGGCCCATGAGCCACAACTACTGAGCCTGCATGTCTGGAGCCTGTGCTCCGCAACAAGAGAGGCCGCGATAGTGAGGGGCCCGCGCATCGCGATAAAGAGTGGGCCCCGCTTGCCACAACTAGAGAAAGCCCTCACACAGAAACTAAGACCCAACACAGCAAAAATAAATTAATTAATTAATAAACCCCTACCCCTAACACCTTAAAAAAAAAAAAATCTCTTAACATTTTGCTTATCTTTGATCTGTTTGGCAATTTGAGCCATCTTTCTAGTCGAAGTAGGTTGAACAGCTTTAAAAAAACAAAAACCCTTTACCACATTATTTTCAAATAAAACTATCTTTCATGCTATTGCCTGATGAACTAAAATTTTTAGTCTAAAATTCCAGGCAGTGAATTGCAAAGAATGTTTCCCATTTCCACAGTACTGCAAGTAGAAATATGTAAATTAGTTCATGGGCAGAATCATTAATTTAGATAGATAAAAAGTAAAAACACATTAACGGAACACCAAAAATGTGATAGTTCTTGCACAAAATCTAAGATGAGACAGCTGCTACCACTGGAGCTTATAAATCCAAATTAAATGGGCAAAAGGCAGAGAATTTTAATTCTTCTGTTTTCCAAGGAAATCACAAGTCTGATAGTGCTCCAATCTCTAAACTAACAATGATAAGTCTGACTCTCATTTCGCTGATATTGGCCTAATTATAAGAGCCAAAATCATAGCTGGGGTTTGGGTAGGAAGCAAAAATTCTGACCCAACTGAGAACCACAAGAGATCAAGTGAAATGGATTACCGCTGGTTATCTATTTCCTGGAAGATTTGGGTAACAACAGCCTTAACAGATACTGCTTACACCCTTTATCAACAGCCTTGAATAAAATAACCACAAACTAATTCTAAATAAGATCTAAATAATTACTTAGCAATGATTAAATATGCAGACTGTCAAACATTCTTAAATATTTTATATATCAGTTGTTGAAAATATGACAGGGAAATTTGGCTCTAAGTTGAGAGAAACAGAATCATGTGTAAAAATGAGAAGGGACACCAGCATTTTTGAACACCTACCCAACGCCATTATAATGTAGCAGATCAATGCATGTCTCTGCATAGTTGGCTGAAGTATCAACTGCATGCAAAATGAAATGGGGAGGGGGCTGGAAGAAGTCCATCTTTTCAAGGGAGAGAGTTCAAAGCTTTCAGTAGACTCTCAAAGGGATCTGGTAACACAAAAAATAATTTCACTGATTTCTTACATAATCCTAAGGAGTTTATTATTACTTCAAAAATGAGGAAATGGAGACTCAACTAATTTAAAAAGCTTTCCCAAGGTCAACTTTTATTTTCCCAGTAAAATAAAAGCATATGAGAATGCAAGTTATTCTGGTTCCAAAGTCCCAGCTCTTTACCTCCTATGCTAAAAAATGACAACATAAGATGAAGAAACTGTTATTCAATCAACATTGCAAAGAGCAACCTGATGACGATGACTTATAATAATAACAACAACAACAACAATAATAGTGAACATCTATTAATCCTAACTCTGTACTAGGCACAGTTGTTAGTGCCCCATTTAGTCTTCTCAATAAGAGAAGCAGATGGCAGACACATTACTATGACCCCACATAGCTCCCAGGTGGCAGAGCTGGGTCCTCAGACTCTGCCCTTAACCTCTACGTGAGTGACCTTCGTCTCATGAGGACCCGAGATTGAAGAATAAGGGTAGAAAATGGAAGAAGGCTTTCCTAAATAAATTTCTTTCTAAGTAGTATTTTAGAAGATAATTATTATATGGTAATTCCTCCTTATTTTAGCTAAAATGCAATAGCATGTAAGACTTAGGTAAATCAAAAATAGTTTTAGGGTGCTTCCCTGATGGCGCAGTGGTTGAGAGTCCACCTGCTGATGCAGGGGACACGGGTTCGTGCCCCAGTCCGGGAAGGTCCCACATGCCGCGGAGCGGCTGGGCCCGTGAGCCATGGCCGCTGAGCCTGCGCGTCCGGAGCCTGTGCTCCGCAATGGGAGAGGCCACAGCAGTGGGAGGCCCACATACCGCAAAAAAAAAAAAAAGAAAGAAAGAAAGAAAGAAAATAGTTTTAGGAACAATTTTCTGGTTCCTAAGATTTGCATAAACTCAAAGCATTATCCCCATCTCCTATCTAGGAAATCTATCGTCTTTCACTATAATACTTAATTTGATGAGTGCAGGAGAAATCCTATGTTTAGAAATGTTTATTCAACAGGTACAGCCTATGACAGGAGAATCAAAGTTCTCAAAATCCCTAAAAAAGACTTGTCAAGTGCTTTCACTCAACCTTTCTAAAGCCCTAGCAGAAGTATCCCTTTTCTATGAATGGGTCTGGACAAAAGCATTATTGCTTGATGGAGTCATCAGACCGCCTATCCTCTATATAGCTGTAGTTCATGTTATCACTGGTATTTTATGTTTCCGCCACAATTTTACTTTATTGGGGACAGTCACTGGGAAAAATGAACCCCGAGGAAAAAGTCTTCTTCATGCCAACTAAAAATCTTTAAAAGTTACGTATTAAAATCAGCAACAAAACAGAGTAATTTGTCTTTATCCTCTACATAATACTCTGAGCAACTTAACTTTTCATTCTATCAATTATTTCCCTGTGATGCTTTAGTTATTAGCTTGCACATCAACTAAAACTTGAATAAAGATGACCAACTGCTGGTTACAGATTGAAATGCTGTCTTCTCACATTAAATTCCCCATCGAAGGATATAAAAGTGTCAGTAATTATGAAGTTTGCATATAACTCACCAAGGTTCAAAAAAAGGCAGTTGGATTAGTTCTGTTTTGAATATGCAAACATGAGTACTCACCATACAGTTTGTGCCTTCTATACATAAGATAGGAAACAAATGTCAAGCAGGTTCTTAACATGAGGGAAAAAAATGAAAAGTATCAGTAATGCCATGAGTCAAGTGCAGCCTAAACTGAGCCATAACTCATTACATATGTAAAAGCTTTAAAATTATCTTTCGGTCTCAGTTTCTTTAGTAAAGTCACATGAATTACTTACCATTTACCTATACACTTCACGTAACTTACTAAAATGAGATCCTACTAGGTTCCACTAGGAATCAGTTTTAGAACAAGTTTAATTCTCTCTGTTCCTCAAGACAAATTCTAATTCATTCTCTGCTCTCCTCCTCTTCAACTCCTCCCCCAAGTGCCCCCCCCAATACACACACACTTTAAGTTCCAAAGGACACAATGCAAATAAGACTTATTTTCACAAGAATTCCACTTTCAAACTAATTTTTTTCATTCACTCAACAAATTCGTTACCATCTACAATGTGCCAGGCACTGTGCTGGGCAAAAAAGACAAGGTCCCTGTCATCTAGAGCTTAGACTGCAGCATGATTATTAATCTAATGTCCACCTTCCCTGGACTACATGTCTGCTATTGGCACTCCTTTAGTAGCAAGGGGTTCACTCTGTGAGCCTAACAGCAATGTTCTATGATTATTCCACCACGAAGCAAAATATTTAGAAAACTGAAGAGCCCAAGATTTTGTTCCTTCAGTCAGCATTGGTTAATTCATATATTAACACATGAAATTCTGTTCTTTATAAAACTGCTTTATAGGATGGAATGATATGATCTGGGATTTGCTTCAAGACGGGGGAGGGGAGAGGTAAAGGTAATAGAGGAGTTGGTTCATAGGAGATCACTATATATTATTATTCTGTCCACTTTTACATAGGTTTAAACTTTTCCATAGTAAATTTTTTAACTGTAAAAGACCTACCAAAAAGAATTAATTTCAGGAAGCTGCACAGAAAGACAGCACATGAACAATGGGGGTATTTCAATGTACTTTATTTAATCCACCATGGGATCCTGAATCATAATCCTAATTATAAATAACAAGTTTCCACTGTTTCAAACTGTTCATTTGTTAAACTGAAGGTAGTACTGCTAATCTCTCTCACTGAAAATATCCTAGGAGCCTGTGATAATGGAGAACCCTACAAAGGTACCAAGTTGGTGCTATAGAGACACTAATAATAATCATGGAAAAGTATTTTCATATTTTCTTTTCCCTCAGCCTCATAGATGATGAAATGGGGTTGTTATTGCAACATCACACAATTACCAAATGTAAAATAGTATTGTTTAAGTTATTCAAGCTTATAGAGGTAATAGCAGAAATGAAAAACTGAAGCTGAGTAATGAAGTATGTAGTACAGGGATCAAAGCTAGATGATTTTTTAAATATAACACAGTTTACTTGACATTTCTCAACCTCTGAAGCTCTCGTTTAGAGTCAACAGCTGGTCCAAATACCATACTGTTTAAGATCTCATGGCTATATTTAAATGTGACCATAACCACAACAAATAATATACGTAATGGCATTTTACAGGCTGTAAAGCATTTAATCTATATTTTCTCATTTGGTCTTCACAAAATCCTGTGAATTAGGTGAGTTACATGGGAATGTTTCTGAAAACTAAGAATCTGCCTATGCCTCCAACTATGGGAAAAGGAGCCAGAAGTGGTCCCAAAACATCTATATCCAAATTTGTTTCACTTTCCATTATCCCAAGCTGCTAAAGATGAAGGAGTTTATTATTTCATTAAAGACACAGGACCTAAATACATACCAAAACATTAGAACATGAGATAAGCTATTAGTAGCCAAATGTGTGGTCTGGCTAGTAAGTACTGATGAAGAGCAGGAAGGGAGAAAATCATCAATGGGCCAAGATACTGGTAAAGGGGTCTCAGAGTCAATGTCACGTAAGCCATAAAGAAGCCCACCTGACATGAGTAGCTCTATCTGCGTAGAGCACTTTCACAAACAAGAAACTTTCAAGTTTGTAACTGGGTTGAAATAATAAGTTAACCGGCTAGAATAAAGGGCTGTAAAAGCATATGGTGAGGCTTACATTTAGAATACATTTTTTTGCACGGCAAAGGAAATCACTAACAAAATGAAAAGGCAACCTACAGAATGGGAGAAAATATTTACAAATCGTACATCTGAGAAAGGATTAATATCCAAATATATAATGAACTCATAACTCAACAGAAAAACAATCTGACTAAAAACTGGGCAGAGGAACTGAATAGACATTTTTCCAAAGAAAACATACAAATGGCCAAAAGGTACATGAAAAGGTGCTCAACATCACTAATCATCAGGGAAATGCAAATTAAAACCACAATGAGATGTTACTTCACACCTGTTAGAATGGCTGTCATCAAAAATACAAGAGATAACAAGTGTTGGTATGAACGTGGAGAAAAGAGAACCAACCCTTGTGCACTACTGGTGGGAATGTAAACTGGTGTAGCCACTACGGAAAACAGCATGAAGTTTCCCCCAAAAATTAAAAACGGAACTACCATATGATCTAGCAATTCCACTTCTGGGTATATATCTGAAAGAAATGAAATCACTATCTCAAAGAGATTATATGCACCCTCACATTCATTGCAGCATTATTTACAAAAGCCAAAACGTGCAAACAACCTAAGGGCCGATGGACGGGGTAAATGAATTTTTAAAATGTGAGACAGACTGATAGGTAGGTAGATAGATAGACCCAATGGAATATTATATATTCCATTATCACATATATATATCATATATATATATGATATATATATATATATAATTAAGCCATAAAAAAGAAGGAATTCCTGCCATTTACAACAACATGATGGACCCTGAGGGCATTATGCTAAGTGCAATAAGTCAGACAAAGACAAATACTGTACGATCTCACTTACATGTAGAATCTAAAAAAATGAACTCATAGAAATAGAGAACAGACTGGTGGTTCTTGGTGGAGGGGCAGGGAGGGGTGCCGCCACAGGGGGAAATGGGTGAAGGTGGTCAAAAGATACAAACTTCCAGTTATAAGATAAATTCTGGGGATGTTATGTCTAGCATACTGACTATAGTTAACATTACTATAGGGCCAGTGAGCCACAGCCGCTGAGCCTGCATGTCCGGAGCCTGTGCTCCGCAACGGGAGAGGCCACAACAGTGAGAGGCCCACGTACCGCAAAAAAAAAAAAAAAAGCACATTACTATATAGTTGAAAGTTGCTGAGAATAAATCTTAAAAGTTCTCACCACAAGAAAAAAAAAATTGCAAGTATGTGTGGTGATGGACGTTAACGAGACTAATTATAGTGGTCATTTTGCAATATAGGCATATATCAAATCATTATGTTGTACACCTTAAATTAATACCACAGTATGTGTCAATTATATCTCAATAAAACTGGAAAAAAATTTTAAATACACTTTTTAAAAAAATTTCAACAAGTAAGGAAAGGAACAAAGAAAGAGGTCTTGGTCCCGATGTGATCAAAGTCAAGGAAGACCAGGGAACACAAATATTCCATGTTGGGAAGGTTCGAGTATTTGTCGCTCCAAGCCCACCAACAATATCTAGAACACACGTGCAGCTCCTTAGATATTGTTGCTCATGAATTTGAGAATACGAAACAGGGAAGGAAGTTAACACATATCTATTCTGAATGAAAATTACAGTGTATCTGTAAAAGTGAGTCTGAGCCAAGTCAAAGCATGGACGAGTTTCTTTCTCAACACACCAAGTTAGCAAATTGGTGCGCACCAACTGCACCAATTTAGTAAATTACTAAATGATATCACATGCTCCAGAAGGGTTAATACAACTGATTCAAAAAAGCAGTGTGTCCCCCAGAGACTCATTTTCTCACCTTGATTCCCTGTAGAATCAGCTGTGTTAATAATAATGCTTTGCAATTTTATATCACTCTTCCTGCTAAAAGCTCAAGTATGAGTTGATATGGCACATCACAAACTACACAGATGGTACTCCACAGTTTCCACAGCTCTGATTGAATAGCTCATTTGACTTACTAATAAATGTTCCTATTTCAAGATTAAAAACAAATATGAAAACTTAAGGAAAATGGGAGAAAGAGAGTAAATTTTCATATCCAATTCAGTGGCATCTAGCTGAAAAGGTAAACACTAAACAGAGCACCCAGAGCATCAGGCAGTTCCTTCAGATGATAGTGCACACAGGTGTCTGCTTCCAGAAAAGTCCTGCCAAGCCACCAAGCTACTGGGAAATGAAGCGAGGACTAGGCAGTAAAGAGGTTGTGCTATTTCCTATGTGAGTGTGCAACAATCACACCTAAAAGGAAAAATCCTCTCCAAGGAGGAGACAGACCTGCAATTATCTTGTCCTTCTGTTTTAGTCCGTTAACCTGTAACTACTCACTGAACGTAGACACATGGTCAGAAGCTTGACAAGAAGTGAAATGACATATCAGCCTAAAGCATAACAGGGTTACTGAGACTTATAAAGCATATTTAATTGGACTCCTTCAAACCACACATTTGTAAATGGCTATACTCTACATGGAGAGGTAGACTACAGTCATCCTAGAACTTTCCTTTATGCTGTTCACAAATGCTCTGCTCATCCTCTACTAATAAGAGAAGGCGTTTATTCCTTTGAACTTCATGAACAGAGCTTCTAAATGTTCTTCACTGGCAACTATATCTAACTACTTCATCTCTCCCTGTGGATCTGGAAATTCCCCATTAGGGAATTTAGCTATATAAAGTTTTACATCATCTCTGGGTAAATCACTGTACTCCACTTGTGTAGTAAATGTTGGCAAACACAACTAAATACAGGCATCCTCCATTATGATTTACAAAATGTGAACTGATCCATGGAACAGACCAGATCTTGAAAAATTCTGAGGCAGCTTATCCCTATGAAAAACAGAACTATTACCAATGATCAGATTTAATGAAACTGTAAAGTGGAGACCACGGAGGTAGAGAGAGGCTACAGAGACTTGCTTTCCTTGGTGACTGAAGTGGTTTTGCAGCATCTACTTACAGAATTATATTCAAGCTCCAAGAAAAACAAACACCTGATTTTGGTGAATTATATCCAACCATTCTTAGCAAGAGCTTCTTTTTTTTCTGATAAAACTACTGTATTTGAAGCCACAGGATGAACTGGTCAAAAGTGACATTCAAGTCTTACGTAGTAATTTTCTCAAAAGAAAAGGGGTTTTAAATTGTAATCAAAACCAGTCAAGTGATTCCAATATTGAGCTCCCATTAGATATTCCTGAGAAATCTAAGTTATCCCTTTGCAGAGAATACCATTGTCCACTTACTTCTAAGACCAGCACTTAGATATGTCAAGCAAACATTCAATCTCCCATGTCAATGAAATGTGAATTTTATGTATTTTATGTTTCTGATATTTTCAATATGATAATTAAAATGTTCTACCACCTCTGAGTAGTTTTAGAAATACTGCCCCAAATTTCTCCAAAACATAAGGAGCTTTAACTCTCTTGATTTAAATCACCCTCCTCTCAATCTCCTGCATAAAATAGCACTACCAGCTTGGAACCACATGGATTTAACAAGGACAAGAAAGTTGGCAGACCAACATTCAACTAGTCTTTGTTCTCTTTCCCCACCCCCTGCCTGTTGAGAACCACTGAATTAGAACTACTAGGGACTAAAATGCTTTGTGATCATATCAATAATAATAATCATTCTGTAATCAGAGTAGTAGCCCATTTACTCTAAACAGTTGATAATTACAAGACAGTTTATAACGTATCCTTACAGACTCTATAATACAGAGTGCTGTGTGACCCTTTGCATTTCTGGAACATGCATTAATTAATAAAGAAAGATGGTTAAAAAAACTTGACCACGAATAATCTTGAATACCTAGGTGGTTCTAGTCTTCAGGATTAACTTCCTAAATAGTTCCTTGAATCATCCTCAATTTGCATTTAAAATAATCTACTCTGAACCACAATCCCAAATAACTAATCAAGATCTATCAAACACCGATTACGGTCAAATACCGATCACTGAAGGAGACTCAGAGTAATCATAACAACAACAGTGGACATTTAAGGAAACTGGGGCACAAGGTCGCGCTTGTTCAAGCGATGAACGAAGATCACAATCCAGGCAGTGTGGCTCTTAAGTGCTGGTCCCAACTGACCTCACAGAATGAAATAAATAAGTAAACCTCCTGCATTCAAGGAACTCCTGAGTTTGCCGGCACGTAATATTAACAACCTCCAACAGAACATTCCACACATTTTTAGTGGATTCTCTAAGAAAGATTTTACAACCTTTCTTTCAAGACCATGGAAGATTTTATTTTATCCTTAAAACTGAAATGCCTTTTTCAAAAGACAAGTCTGTGGCTGGTGCTACATAAAATGTCATTAGTTACTTCAGCATGTGGTTTTCTTATCTTTCTGCTACTGAGAAACGTCTTAATGTGTAAGAGTGCGCTCAAATAGTACACACAGACTGACAAGGGATAGTCTTGTCTGGCCATCTCCACACTGACTGTCACTAACACCCTACTTCTTCTCTGGTTACTGAGACTCCTACTGGGAAGGAGGGTTCCCCACCTGTCTCAGGACCTAGAACTGGACCTTCAAGTCTGGCTCCCCACCTTATCTATCAGGGTCATCTGAAGAGTCTCTTTAAAAAAGCAGACACCCACCCACCCATACTTTTGAACATCACAATGAGACCTTGGAATTTCCATTTTGATAAGCGAGGTAGACTGTGCACTCTGAAATTTGGACTAGAGACTTAGACTAAAAACTCTATCATCAGTGCTTCCAGCATACGAAAGGCAACACCTTTTAACAAAAAGCTGCCTTAATCTATAAAATGATCTGCTGAAGCAGCACCATTCTGGTGCTTTCAGAGAGAACTGTGTTAATTATTACCCATATCACGAGCAGCTTTCAGGGCTAACTCCCTAGAAATGTTTCTGGTAAAACAAACAGTCCAAAAATATATGTCATTATCATTTAATCAAGAGTTCTACACAGTAAATACATGAATAGCAAAGAAAATAACAGAAAGAGGCCAAATTTTTTTTCTCTATTTGGTAAAAAAATAATTCTAGAATTTAAAGAAAAATTTTAGAAAGATTAATTAATGCCTGCAATCCTCCTTAGTGATAAACAGAGAATCCTTTACCAGAAGATTTCTTTAAAACCACCTAATTCATTTTGGCTTCATTAATAATTAAACCTTCTATTTGATCCTCACCACTCTTTGAGGCAAACAAGTATAATCCCCATTCAACAAAAACGGAAATTGGCACTCACACACATTAAATCACTTGCTCAAGGTGACAGGTTCAGCCACAGGCAGTATGTACTTAATCATTATTAAACTTATTTTTAAATCATACAAGATTTCCTCTGCTTTTAAAAAAGTCTATACATTTTTATCAGAAAGTTCTTCTAAACATCTAACTAAAATCCCATCAGATATAGTTTAGGAACCATACCTTTTGTGGATCTAAAGAACTGCTGCTCATCATATCTCATATTGAATCACTTCATGTATCTCAGAAACAATAAATCCTCCTTCCCCTCTTCTTTTAAAGGAAAGGACAGCAACACTTCAACTTAGCCTGTGACAGACGATGGTTGCCGAAGATGACCACATTTCTCATCCCACATGCTCTTCTTCTAATTCAACTTTTAACATACCTCCTGGGCTTCCCTGGTGGCGCAGTGGTTGAGAATCCTCCTGCCAATGCAGGGAACACGGGTTCGGGCCCTGGTCCGGGAAGATCCCACATGCCGTAGAACAACTAAGCCCGTGAGCCACAACTACTGAGCCTGCACTCTAGAGCCCACGAGCCACATCTACTGAAGCCTGCGTGCCTAGAGCCCGTGCTCCGCAACGAAAGAAGCCACCGCAGTGAGAAGCCCGCACACCGCAACAAACAGTAGCTCCAGCTCACCACAACTAAAGAAAGCCTGCACACAGCAATGAAGATCCAACACAGTCAAAAATAAATTAAAAAAAAAAAAAATTCCTCCCAAGGAGAGCTGGGATCTGGGGAGGCTTGTGACTAAAGCCTAAGTGACTCTACGTGAATTCTGAGGTTAAGTCATCAGAGGAGATACAGCTTCCTTGGAACTCGCTCTTTGAACCCCAGCTGCCATGCTGTTAGGAAGCCCAAGCAGATGCAAAGAGGCCATAAGTAGGTGTTCTAGCCTATAACTTAGCTGAGGTGCCAGCTAACAGCCTACATCAAACACCAGGCATGTAAGCGAGCAAGCCTTCAACTGATTGCAGTGCTGAGCCATTGACTCAGTCCTGGATCTGAGTCTTCCAAGCTGAGACACAGGACACCACGCAGTAGATAAACTCTGTCCATCATGCCTTTTCCCAACTTGATCACAACATTTGTGAGCAGAATGCCACCAAGTTTCGGCTGGTATATTATGCAGCAACAGTAAACAAAACTCTCTTAACTCAGAACACAAGCAAGAAATGAAAAGGAGACAAAGAATAAGAAAGTTTTTCTCTGAAGGCTCAAAATAAATATCCCCAGTTCTGTGCTCTGAAGATTACTCACTTTACTGATAAGAGTCTGTCAGATTCTCACACAGATCTTACTAAAAGTGCATGTAAAATAAGAGGAATTAGAAACATACTATACAATATTTTCTATCTTCAACCTAAGCACGTCTCTCTTTAGAATGCCTTTTCTCCTCTCTGATGAAATCTCCATGAGCCCTTGAGGCTCAAATCAAACAGTACAGCAGCTTTCCTCATCTCACAAAATGAACTGTTTGCTTCTATAAAATGTCTGTCCAGCCCTTCTAATACAATTTTCTATTCTAAAGCATATATTGTACTGTAATTACTTGTCCACATGTCTCTTTCCTTCCCTAAACTGTGAGACCTTAGAGGATAGGGCCTATTTCTTTTTTAACCTTTGTGTTCCGAACTCCAAACCCACGGCAGGTAAAGTGCAGAAAATCAGTAAGGAGAAAATGGACTGTTATTTAAATTAAAAAAAAAATTTTAAACATACACACAGATACACAAAAAGTAACATCCAGTGAACAGACAGAAAAAGGCAAGTCTAGTAGTTAAGCTAGAGCTTGGTAGTGAGGGGTCTATGGTTTACAGTGACTTAGTGGCGAGACAAACAGATCATTATCTTAAATGATCTCATGGACACTGAGTGAATTTTAGCCCAAGTCAGTTTAGTAAATAAGGAAATACTATGCATTTTTAAAGTATCTTCTCCTAAATGGCTAATGTTAAATTTTGAGGTGCTCAAAGGAATAAAAACCAGAACCAGAAAAATTAGATACACGAGACCTCATGTGCTGAATGTTTTGTACAGCCACTCTTTTACAGTAATACGACTTTCCTTATATTATTTTTGCCCACTCCCACCCCTTACCCTGGCCACCTATCCTTAATGTCCCTGTTTGGTTACATTTCAGAACTCCGAAGTACTTTCCTCCCAGATGACCCAAACTGCTACCGTATCTGTTTGGGACGTAGCACAGAGCCACTGAGAAACAACCACAGTACTGTCTGTCCAACCCTCTCCAACAGGCCAATGTTTTTTTTCCTTTTGTTTGTAATTTAGTTTGGTTTATTTTAATAAGCTCTTCAAGCACCTTCTGCAAGCTTGAGCAAAGACATTCATGAACTTATTTCTTTTAAACCACACTAATGTATTATTTACCTTTTTTATTAATTGAAGTACAGCTGATTTACGTTTCCACCACCAACACTGGTTTAAAAAAAAAAGCAGTACAATACTCATAAAATGACAAGAACAAGGAGGATATCCCTTAGTACATCTGTAAGACATTTCAGAAAAGTTTTGCAAAAAATCAGAAAACGGGATTTCTGAGTCATTTAAATTCTAGTCCCCTCAAAACTGCCCTGATTTGTTAATTAAAAAGGCCTACGTACAGTCCCACTTTTCTTCCCATTGTTAACATCTCTCATGTGTCTCCTAAGCTGCCACACTCCAAAAAACCCCTGGAAACTATTGTCTCTATAATGTTACTCCAAAGAAGTATTTGATATAAAAGCTTTCTATTTAGCCAAGGGTGCTATGAAATGAATGTCTCAATCTCAACCCCCCTCCTGTTCCTAAAACAGAAATCTACTACTTCCTAGGAGGAAAAAAGTCCTCAAACTCTCTGACTGTAAGCGTTCTCATAGGCGGGCATTACCTCTGTGCTTGCACCTCTCACGGCGTTACTTTTATGAATCTCCTTGTGATGCGTTTGTAGAAAGTATGTCTAGGCCCCAACCTACAGAGACTTCAGAAGGGGCAATGCCGAGGAAACAGCCTAAGATGCTACTATCTCAAGCAGTAAGTTCTCAACAGTTATGCTCTTCTTTAGCCCCAATCAAATCCATTAATATATTTAACAATTTAATTTCTTAGCACTTCTGGAGAAACTGAAGTCTAAAAACTGAAAAGGCTGGTTGCGCAGCAATGTGAATGCACTTAACATTACTGAACTGTGTACTTAAAAATGGGTAAGATGGTAAATTTTATATGAATTTTATCACAATTAAAATTTTTAATTAAAAAAATAAACACTTTTTAAAAAGCCAACATCTGAAGAGCCACAAAACCAACCAACAAAAACTAGGGGAATTACTGAGTATTAACAGAGACTACAGAACCAAATGCAGTGGAGGAGCTTGATTAGATCCTGGTTTGAAACCCACAGCTGTTAACAGTTTGGAGGTAACAGGGAAAACTGAAAGAAGACAGTTGATACTTGATGATATGTTTTCTTAGGTTTAAAACAAAGTTTTATTAGGTTTAATAGTTGTATTGTATGCTATTACCTAAGTAATGCCTTTATTTTACAGCGACGTGCTTTATGAATAAAGGGTCATCTGTAACTTACTTCCAAATAGTTCACGCCACACACACACACATACATACACACACAAACACACACACACAGAGCGGGGAAAGAGGGAGAAAGAAAAAGCACACACAACACTGAAAGGGCTGTTATTTAACCACTTGTTCTACCACATTATGGAAGTATCACAGGAGCTAAGAAAAAGAGAGACATATGACACTGCCCATCCCAAAGCCCCACCCTGCTTTTCCACTGGGGTTGTATACCGTTTCTACTACTTAATATATAATTGGTTGATGAAAGAATCTGAACAGATGACAGACAGATCACGTTCTGACTTATTCTGCAAATAAAATGACCCCACAAAGTAAAAAAATTACTGTTTAAATACAGATTTGGGAAGAAAGTTGAGAATACTTTTCCAGGTCTTGTCACAAGTATATATTAATGTGTGGCCTGTAGGGGCTTCGTTCTTTTGATAGTTGTAGAATTTCATTACTTAGCTATTGAGACATCAACCCTTCAAGTGATGCTTTCATTCTCTTTTTGATCACTTCTTCAATGGAAGTATTTAAGTGCCGACACTACACTTTGCATTTGGTTTTGTTTCATTACCTTTCCAGAACTACTGAATTTCCCCAAGGTTTTCTTTACCTTTTTTCTCCTCTTTCCACTATAAACTGAGATTATTAATCCCTCTTCCCATTACAGTGTCAAAATATTCTGCAGGGGAAAAGTTAATAAGTCTGGGTGCAGAAAATGTTCAGTTTTACTGAGGCAACAACACCACAAATGTAAGTCTTTATTGTTTCTGATTCAAAGGTAAGTGGACTTCCTTCTTGTTCTACAGAAAATTTTTTTGTAAAATCTGTAATCAATGTAATAAGTAACTAATAACCTCTGGATATTGTTGGATTCCATCTCTCTTTTTGTTTTGATTGTACACTTTGCTGTTAACTGAGATCAATAATATAAACCCCCAGCAAATTGAGCTTTATATCAAAGAACTGTTTCTTAAATTTTAGACTAACTCATTAGTTTTCTCTAGGCAAACAAAGAGCATGAGCTTGCGTGGTCAACACATGTTCACAGCAGGCCAGGAAGAACAGACTGACAGGTACAAAGGCTCATGCAAAGAGTAGAAATGGGGGAAACGGCTTTGTGGCAGACCCATCTAGTAAGCGTCTGGGAATGTCATTCTGTAGTGAGTGGGGGGACTTATATTATTATAAAAGGGATATTTTGGAAAGATCAGTCTATTGACTTACAGTACAGAAGGAGAATTTAAGTCAGCCCAAACTACAGTTTAAAAAAGAAAGACTTTAAGCTGCTCTGTATACTATTTGGGAGGAGAGGGAAAATGAATGAAAAAATACATATATGTGGCCTTCCCTGGTGGCACAGTGGTTAAGAATCCGCCTGCCAATGCAGGGGTCACGGGTTCGAGCCCTGGTCCAGGAAGATCCCACACGCCGCGGAGCAACTAACCCCATGCGCCACAACTACTGAGCCTGTGCTCTAGAGCCCGCGAGCCACAACTACTGAGCCCACGTGCCACAGCTACTGAAGCCCGAGTGCCTACAGCCCGTGCTCCGCAACAAGAGAAGCCACCACAGTGAGAAGCCCGCGCACCTCAATGAAGACCCAATGCAGCCAAAGATAAATAAATAAAACAAATTTATTTTTAAAAATCCGTATGTGTATACATATACACACACACAGACATATAGACTCCATCCTTACTATTTCCCCCAATTTTAGCAAACCCATAAGAAAACAGGTACCATTCCCTGTTGTACCTGTATCATTCAGACAATAAGCCAGTGCATATAATCATTTTAAGCATATTTATAGAACACAACAGAAATTTTAATGCCAGATTTGTCAGAGCATTTTATTTGATGGTTTTTCTCCTTGACGTTAAACTCCAAACAATGTGTAGCAAAACTTGTAATGTGTTTTACTAACATGTTATGGCCCTCCGTTTATTCATTTAAACCTCCCCCAAAAAGCCTGTGTAAGTTGCCTATGCCACTTAAAGTAACAAGTACTGTAAGTTGACTACGTGGTTTGATCAAGCTGATAAACTAATATAATAGTCCATCCTTAAAAATCTTTCAAGCTGCAAGGGCATGTATTTGCTACTCTGGATTTACTCTATATATACCTTCATTAATTTACAGATTTCAAGCAAGGCTACTCTTCTGCATTGATATTTTCCATCTGCGTGGTCCTAACCTCTTTAGCCTGGACTCAATGCAGCAACTCCTCTATGGGCCGCCCCCAGTTTCTTTCTGAACGCCTTTCCTTTTCTTTTTCCTCATTATACACTCAATCCCTTTCTCCAAGAGAGTAAACATCTATGAACCGTTGAGGCAAGCCCAGAAAACCTGGGATGAGGCTGCTAGAGACACCTGAACCTCACTGGGAAATTTCTTGAGTAGGGAATGAAGAGGGCCTCCATAACGAGGAAACCCCTCTCTATCCCTTGGTGCAAAGGCACTGGCTTCCCTCACTCATCTGAGGGCCAGGCCAGGTGAAGGCAAGGAGCTCAGCCTCTGAAAATCACAAGCCCCAGAAGGCCTTCCCTTGTCCTACCTGGTCTTTACCTGCCATTGGGTGGAGTAGTCCCCTCACTTCTCACCTGAAAAGGGGAAGAGAATCCCCCAGATGCTCAGTCTGGTAATACAGAGCACTGGGGTGGAAGGGCTGCGGGGCTCCGTGGTGCCTGAAGGGAGCGGGCCATCAGCACCACCGACCTGGTCCAGAATTAAGGATGCAGTTCATCAGGAGACTCTACACGTGGGAGCCGGCCAGCTCCTGGTGCGAGATCAGGATGCAGACAACTACCGTGAAGGAGAGCTTCTGGGGCCTCAATGTCCTGGGACCAGCTCCACCTACCACAGGCTCTCCCTTCTCTCCCCACCACAGGGTCCGGGCCTGCCTCCAGTGAGCACGAGAAGAGGCAGGGAGCAGCCGAGGCCCTCTCCTCCAGGGGTCCCAGCTGGCCCCACGGCCTGCACTGCACACAGGGCCAGGCCATATGCGCCCAGTGCAGCTCCATCCTGCCCCAGCCTTCACTCACCTCGAGCCAGCAAACCTGGGCTCCCCTCGGTCTCCCGACTCTCTTTTCTCCTGAATGCTTTTTCTCAAAGTGAGATATCTACTATCACGATGAGGTCATCAATGATTACGAGAATGCTGTTGTTACGATGTGAGTGCCCTTTACCCAGAGAAGGCAAACGCTCCAGTTTTGTTTTCTAATGTCCTTCAATGTCCAGGCATTCTGTTGACTTTTGTCGCTGTCAGTTGTCACTGTCAATATGTTCAGGACACAGTGAATATCATGTCATTTTCTTGTGTTATACTTAACAGCTTAAAGCCTTTAATTTATTAAAATTCTTAACTGTACACACCTCTTGTTTAAAATACAAGGTAGTACAGCATAAATAGATCTTTATATAACTTCCAGTCCCGTCACTAGATTTTACTTATACTTACTATCTGTTTATTTAGAAAAGACTCTGGTGGTGCTAGAATACAATAAAATGACATTTCTTAATGGAATAAATATTTCTATACCACACTTTTACAGAAAATTCTTAAGGAATCAAGATATTCATACATCTTACTTAAAATAGCAATAAGAACACTACACGAGTCTCAAAACAGAAATGCAGAAATTGAAAACACAATACACTACCAGAAACTCCAAAGAGGTGGGCATTCCTAAGGCTTTAGGAATTGGTTAAAATTTTCACCCATCTTAAATCACCTTAATATTTCCAACTTATAACCATTTTGACCACTTAAATCTAATGAACACTTTCAAGACATCTAACATGATAGAGTCTGTAACAATATCCTTAAACAGGGAAGAAAGAGAACACAGCAAAGCTAGGGAACGTAATCCTCAATACTATTAGACAACAGAGGCTCAGTACCCCCGGTCAGCTGGACCACAACCTTGTGCAGCAACTAACTTCGAGCAACAAATCAGCCAGTTACTGCGCCAGCCTGTTACGTGATCTGTCCTCAACCTAACGGCTTCCTTAACGAACAGCCAGCTTCTTCACCAAGTCCTGTGAGCAGAGCAAATCTGTTAGACAAAGAGGGAAACTGCAGATCATGATCAGACTCGAAATACCTAACGAAAAACTAATGACAGTAACACACTCCCCCATACTCTTGATTGTGTTCCTTCCCTGCCACCCATCTTCCATCTTCAACTTTGGGGGGCGGGAAACAACCCAGCAACAACAACCAAGAAAGCCAGGGAAGAAGGGTAAATGGAGGCAGAGAAAAGTCTACAAAGATTTATACCCAACTGAGGCAGTCCAAAGTTGTGCTATTATTTATCACTCCATCCTCGCTTCGAAGGCCCGGTATCCGAGCACAGCACACCAGACCCGATGTCCACAACAGGCCGCAGGCACAAGGTGGCAGGTACAGGACACAGAATCGCCTCCAGGACCCGCAGGCCCCCACTGCCCAGCTCCCTAACTACCACAACCAGCTTCTGTAATGTCAAGAAATGCTGTTATGTTAAATTGGTAGAAATTCATACACTTCTGACATTGAGATTTTTTTTAGTCAGGAACTTCCATATTCCTTATTTAGGAATCAAAAATACCTGTGAAAGAATTCGCCACCTACGTTCCAACAATAACCAGAGGTGATTACCTAACAAACATATTTATGAAAAAAAATCTATTTTTAAATATATGTATACAAGCACATTAAAAATGTATGTTTAAAAATGTGTTTTTTCCAAGTAACTAAATTTTCCATTTAGTTTGACTCTAGAAATGAGTCAAGTAAAGCTATAGGTTCCTCTAAAATATGCAATTCAATGTTCAATTTACATTTTGACAATAACTGAAAAGCTTTTCATTATTAAGCATATTAACAAGAGAATTAGAAATGTTAAGCTAAATTAATATTAAATATTCCTACAAATGCTACTGTACCACCGAAGGTAAGAAAAGTCACCTCATCTTTGATTCCTGAGCTGATTTTATAAGTGGGAGCAATCTGCGGGAAAAGACCATCCTCATTTAGATGGGTGCTTCCAGGGACAGAAATCAGGCAGCAACAACAGGAACTCCCAGAACCCCCTCACACCCCGCAAGCCTTGGAAGATGTGGGGTCACATTTCCTGTGGACCCACTAAATGAATAATAGAAAATACCATGCCTTATATTTTCATCTCTGACAACAGGGCTTCAGACCCGGCAGCTGGAACACTAAAAGCAGTGCATTGCTGATCCCCACACGTGCACAGGTGAAAGAGTTCCCTGAAAGCTCTCCCCGCTCCCTGCAAACAACTGAGCAGACAGAAGAATTCCACAAATAGCAGAGCAGAAGTCAGATGACTGAATATATTACCAGCCTCCTTTGGGGACTACAATATCTCAACACCGAGTCACCCATGCTACACGGGTTGCAAAAAACCCTGCAAAACATACATCACACAATTACCACCTAACGGTTAAACGTGCTAGAATTAAATATACATTAAAGGAACAAGAAGCCGAATATCTATACCAGTGCTTCATTGGTCCTAAACCTCTATCTAGAGGGCTGTCTCCATCTCTTTTCTACCTCTCACCCACAACGGAGTTTTCTCAAGCTTATTTTCTGAGCTTCTGATTGTGAGAAACAATAGGCAACTTGAATGTGCTTTTTCAAAATACACCCCTACCCCTTTTTCCTTTCCCTTTCCCTAGTGGAGAATGATGGATCTGTGTTATCTCCACAAAGCACTGGATGGGACACATCCACATGAGGCTGCGAGGAAGTGCGGCCGACCGACCATCTAACAAGAACACAAGTTAAGAAGGCAGGGCTAAGGGGCAACGTTGGCCTGGGTGCAAATTACTCTCCAGCACTCGGGCTGTGTGACCTTTGGCAAGTTATGTGACAGCTCTGCGCCCGCACTTCCTGAACTGTGAAAGAGGAATGACAACAAGAGCGCCTCCCTCACTGTCTTACAGTGAGAACCAGACAGGAGTGTATAGCAAGGGCACCTTATTAGCAGGGCCCCAGGTTTTGAGTGGGCACTCAGTAAAGGTTACCTGTTTTGACTTCATCCATTACCATTCTTACTTTTTGAAAATTAAAAGACAAGAAAGAATCCTGCAATTTAGGAACGGTTAAATTCTGGGCCGATGACTAAAAAATCTGGAGACTGCTTATAGATCTTAAGATAAGTATCGACTGTCCAGGTACAGGCTTGCCCTGAGGCAAGGGTTTGGGAGACACAGGCTGAGGCAAGGGTTTGGGAGACACAGGCGTACAGAATTTGCAGGACTGGATCTATTCAAACCTATTCATCCTTTTTACAAACCAAACAACCAGACTGAGAGCCTTCTAACGACCTGCAAACATATGTTTTATCAGATTCCAACCAGGAAGACGTTCTCAGACTCACCATTCCCTCTGATATTTATGATTTGTTTCCCCACCCATTGGTCAAGGTTAATTTTTTCCCTGAAGTTTTGCTCAGAGGCACAACTTAATCCCCTTTGGTCTTCATCTCCTCCTGGAAAATGAAGGTAACCTCTACTTCACAGGATTGTGGCAAGAATGAAGGAATGGAGCACGCCTCAAAAAGCCCCTAATAGGTTGTTGACACTCAGTGACAGCTGCTCTTATCATTTCAGTTGTTCTATTGCTGCTCTCCCAATACAGACATTTTAGTCAAGAGCCAGAATGAATTACGTCTAGAAAAACTGACAACCACAGCAGAATACCTGTGAAAGGCTGTGCAAGGGAGTTTTCCATCCTTTAGAAACCTACAGTGGTAAGGCCCAGGGTATGTTAGCCTTAAAAGCAGCAACAAGGCACAGACAATCCATAGAAATCAGAGGTCACTGACTGCCCTGTCACCTTCACCCAACTATAGGTTGCCACCTGGACCACACATAACATGATTTCAGGGGAAATAAAAACAAAACTAATGATAAATATTCATACCTTCATTAAACGAAATCTATTTAATCATAAGCTAATCAGTCAAGGGAACATTTAACAACCTTTTTGTTATAAACATTACAATCCTATTTTCAGGGGGGAAAAAACCCAAACCCAAATCAAAGCCGAATTATCTAGCTTATATAATTAAAATTAACACATTAAAAGAAAAGATCTTTAGTATAAAAAGCAAATTGAAAATTAAGGTGAACACATCCCTTTCCACCCTTCCCCCACCAAAAAGAAATCATCACCCACTCACTGTGTGTTCCCCCTTTAATCACAGGTTTGCAATGGATGGTTTATACGATAAAAGTAAACTGCCAAAGCTGAGACACTCAAAACTCAACAAATAACTGAACAAACAAATGAAACAATGGTTAAATGAGGCAAGGATGCAAAAACAGGATCTAAAAAGCCCAAAATGAGAGTTAACCTGGCCATGGGGAACTCCATCAGGAACTCTTAACAGTTCACAATTGGCTGCCTAAAACAACATAAATTCTGACAGAATTAACATGCTAACTTCAATTCTCCATGCACCTACCAATTGACACCCAAAGTAAAAACTGTTTTTTCTTTCAGAACCTTTAAGTATTAATAACTATTTAATTACTGCTAATAATGTCTACCTATAAGTAGCTCTCCTCTCTTACATTCTTAAAATTAAGATTCTATGTCCAAAAGCCTCAAAAGCAGGTAAGTCAAACACTGCCATAGGTTCCCTGCTTATTTAATTCTTCTCTAGAAATTTCCAACTAGAGAAACAACTGAAAAGTGTCCTAGAGTCAATGTTTCCACAATTGCATTGTATCATCATAGCCACTGGAAGCCAGAAATGTGGTCACTGATGAACATTTCATAGGATAAACACATAAAATCTTTACCCTAACAGCCAAGAGTATTATGATTTAACTGCAGACCATGTAGTCGTTTAATTTCAGATACCTTCATAGCACAACCTTTAAGATTTCCACTTTTTCATAATCACCCTCGCCCTCAGCTTTGTAACAGCTAGGAAAACTACATACGTTTCTAAAATATCCACAAAAGTCACATTCTCACCTCTGTTTCAAAATTAGTATCTAGAATCCATAAAGTATGTGTTTTCTTTATACTGTGTGAATTGAGGGCCTGTGACACTAAAACCGTATTGTACAGCTTTTCCAGACATTACTTTCAACAGACTTTAAAGAGTAATATGACATAATATTCTTTCTACAGTTAACAATTCATAAACCCTTCTACAAGCCTGTAAAAAACAAAAAAGGAAATAAACACAAATGCCAAAATTTTTTTTGTTTAGAAAACAAGGCATAGAGGTAAAATTAGCCTGCAATACGAAAGTGTATAAAAAAACTGAGTAAGCGGGGGTTTGTTCTGTTTCCCTTAGTTTTCGTTATTAGTATGTAAACATAGTCTGATTATTTCATAGGGGGAAAGATCCTGATTCGCTGCTCATTTTATGATTTACTGCAATAAAAGACCAACACCTTAAAGCAACTGACTTATTTTCTCCCTCCTATTCTCTTAATTTAAAATTGATAGAGCATGTAATAACATAAATTACCAAACAAAACTATAAACACAAAACATTGAAAAGCTAACAATTTCTTAAATAGCAGTTTTGCTATAAAAATAGTGAAGCATTAATTATGCATTTAAATAATTTCAATCATGACATAATAATGGTCAAAATATCAAATAAGGACACACTGTGCATTTCAGAAAACTAATCTTCTAGAAAAATTGTTTAAAGAGCCCCCCTTTGTTTTGGTACCCAACATCCTAATGACTGCTTGAAAGCATCCCTTTTAAACTCAATTCAATACAAACAATTTTTCCTAAGAAATCCAAGCTGTCAACTTATGGGTCACATTTCAACCTGATGTGATTTGAAACAGCTAAGGTACTGAATCCTTAAATATAGGGTGTGTAACGAAAGCACTGTTCATAGGTCCTTGCTTCTGAGGCTTGCAAAGCTTTAATAAGATACAACTAAAAATAAAGCCAACCAAGGAGCACTGCCCCTTTATGCGCTCACACAGCAGCCCAAGTTCCCCTCTGATCTTTACATTTTAGGTTTCTAGTAAAATGCACCTCTAACACTGAGCAAAGGTCATGTAAATTATATTTAACCAATGAAGGGTTAAAATCAGAGCTAAACTATCTAAAAAATATTAAATTCATAATTGGTAAGCTCTTTTCTAACCTCTGCTTCAGTATCCTGACATCTAAAACTCCTCTGTTAAGACTGAAATTCCCTGGAGGAAGAAGGCTCAGATCCAGTCTGAGAGCACACAATGGAATCACAGCTGACGATGCACATCTTTTTCTAGATGTCTCCATATGCTTGAGAGGTTTTTTTTTCCCCCTAGCAGGCATTAGGGGACTTGCTACTCACTGCCACCAAGAATCTGAGAACATTCTCAAGGATTATTGTAGAGAAGGAGTAAAATAATGTGTTGCTCTTGAGCATACAAAAGACACATGTTAGAGTGGCCTTCAGTAGCTAAATTAACTAATGACGGGGCGGTTTTGAATGTTGTCAAATTTTGAACGTTGTTTAATTTATAATACTCCCTACTTCTAGCAGCTAAATGTTTGTTTTATCTTCACAGTTTTTACTATTTTATCACTAAAATAACACCTCAAGGGCTAGAGCAAAATGCAATTAATTTTTGTCTATATGAACACTTACAATTATACTGGATTGGGAATTCATGGTAAATACTGTTCCCTAAAACTATAGACCCCTCAATTCTTTCTTAGTAACCCAGTATTATTAAAAGCTCAAGAAACCAGTATACATAAGTATCATGCACATAAAATGCCTCAAAAAACAAAACAAATTCCTCCCAAGATTAAATTCATGGGATACTCATCACAAAATGAACAGATGTATTCTCAGGCTAATATTATTCATTCTTTGAACTCCCAAAGATTCTACAAATTCCAGTTGGAAAAAGGAGCCTTGCTGCTGTCAATGTGCACTAACCTCCCCAACAAAGAACAGGAGCACGCGCGCGCACACACACGCACACACACACACACACACACACAGCATCGCAGCAGCAGCAGCTGCTGTCTTTTTAAAACACTGCTATTCCTGCAGAGCAACCTGTGATCTTTACAGAGAACCGAAGACCTATCCTCCCTATTCTGAAAAGTCAAGAGTTGAGGAAGTCACTAGACTGTAGCCAACAAACAGTGTAAAATAACCAAAGATGTCTCCTAACCTTGCAAAAACCAAAAAAGTACCCACACACTGTACCATTCAGTAGTGTTTAAGCAAACTAAAATAATTTATTTTTAAGAATCTTTTGTGTGGGAGTAATCTGACAAACTACATTTTACTCACTTTCTTTCTGTAGACAAATATTCTTTGACCAGCTTGTTCCTTAAATACCAACGCTTTAGGTTTCAAACAGTGATGCTTTGGTTCCTAACTTCATTTTGTTTACTTAAGAAAGAGCAAAAAAACAGAAAACAAAAAATGCATACCGTAAACCACAACTTTTTTTTTAAATGTCATCCCAAACACCGAACTTCCAAGTGCACTTTGGAAACTGGCGCTCTAGTTAATCAAGGAACCAGTGAAGCCATTACAAACAATGATGCTTTACACTCCCAATAATCAACTGACGTGAGTTTTTCCCGATGCCTTCGTTTTCAGAGAACCCTTTCAAATTTCATTGTCCCCACGCTGGAGTAGCTGAGTGAAACTGACATAGAGATAAACAGATAACTCCTATGATCCTCAGCACGTAAACCGAGCGCTGAGGTCCAAAACGCGATCACTACAATATATGCCATTTTAGAAACGGGCCTCGGACAGTTACTGCCACATCTTAAGTGCCTTTTAGACTTCGTCGTGTCTAAGACAACGTCTCTGGTGGTACCAGAGATACACAGTATCTCGTGCAAACTACGCTGCCTCCCCCAGTCAGAGCCCCCGTAAGTGACGCTACCCCACAGATCTAGGAGCGGGTGACCAGGGATGTGCAAGAGTGGAGAGCTCTTGGCGTCTCCATGACTCCCCCGCCCCGCGCGCAACTCCTCTCTAACTGGTCCGGAAGAAGCCCCGCCCCCTCCCTTCCTCCAGCCCCCGCGATTGGCTTACCGACACCCGGCAGGTCAGTTCCCTGCCTTCGATTGGCTCACTGTCCCATCACTCACACGCAGCGAGATTCGGGTCGGTGGGAGGGGAAGGCGTTGGAGGAGGTGGAGTGGGAGTGGGATTAGAGGACGAGGTGGCGGAGGAGGGCGTTCAGGCTCGGTCCCCGGTTTAGGAAAGTTTCCCCTACCAGTGACAGACCCGGACGGGGCTAGGCCCGGGCCAGCTCCGGGCCAGTGCAGGGCGCTCGGATCCACGATTCCCGCCCCTCGGTCCCGCAGGCCCCGGAAACCACTAGGGGGAGGGGGAAGAGGGAGGGACCAGTTAACCAGGGACCGACCCACCCCCGATCTCGGAAGAGGCGCCTCCGGGACTCCCCGGAGGGGCGGGGGGCGGGGAGCTCCTGCGCGCAGCGAAGACCCTGACCCCCTCCCCCAGCAGCCCCCGGAGGCCCGAGAAAGAAGTGTCCCCGGGCCCGGGGCGTGACCATCGCGAGCCGGCCGGGAGGGCCCCTCCCGCTTCCCGCCTGGGGGCCCTGAGGGCCTGTCCCTTCAGGGGCGGGGAGATGGGGGAGAGAAAAGGGGGCGCTGGCGAGCCAACCCGGAACCTCCCGGACCGCCTCCCGCCCCCAGCCCCGGCCCCTGCGCGCCTCCTGCACACACGCCCGCACCCAGAAAGTTAAGTCAGGGGCGAGCCGGGCTCGGCGCCGCCGCGGTCCGGCCCCCGGCTCCCCGCCCCCACCGCGGCCCGGCCTGCTCGGCCCGAGCGCACCGCCCGCCCCGCCCGCCCCAGCTCCTTCCCGTCCGCCCGCGGCGCCCGGCGCCCCTCGCCCCCAACCCCCGGCGCTGACATGGGCCCGGCCCGGCTGCCGGGCCGCGGATCCCCTCCTCCCGGCGTCTCACCCAGCTGGCCGCCCCTGACACGGCGCTTCACCTTCACACACCCCCGAGCACTTCCCAAGTCCTGCCTCCCCTCGCCCGGCTCCCACCCTGCGCAGCAGTCGCTCCGCGTTTCCATGAAAGAATGCACCTTTGGCTTCACCTTTCCGTCCCTGCCTCGCGTCCCCCGAGGGCGCAGGAAACGCGCTCCTCGCCGACCCGCACCGGGCAGGGCGGCGGGCGTCTCGCTCCTCGGGCGGGGGCCGCGCCCGCGCCCCCGGCCTCCCCGCCGCGCCTCGGCTCTCACCTCTCGCCGGCGCCGCGGGCTGCAGCCTCCGCCCGCCTCGCGCTCCGGGACTCGTCTCCCAAGCTCTGGCAAAGCGCTGGAGCGCCTCCTTTCTCTCCCAGGGACTCCGCGTCTCCCTGCCGCTTCCCGCCCTCCCCACCCCCCAAGCCCCAACTCCCCAGCCTCGCGGCGCCTCCGGGATGCAACTCGCGTTTTCCGCGCACCGGGGCAGCGGTCGCCGCACACAAAACAGCCCTCTCGGCGGCGCGCGGCTCTGCCCGGCTCGGCGCAGGAAGGGCAGACGCGGCCGGGGGTGGGGACGCGGCGCCCCCCGCCCGCCGCCCGCCTCCCGCCCGCCCTCGCGGCCCCCAGGGAAGGCGCGGTTACCGGCTCGGGTCGGTCACGCCGTCAGGTGCCGGCTGCCGTCGGCGCTGACCTTCGCCGCCGAAGCTGTGGCTGAGGCTGCGGCCGCCATGTTCCCGTGTTAATAACTGCTGCCTGGTTGTTTATTTCAATGGAGATCCTCCCCCAACTCCCTCCTCCTCCTCCTCCTCCTCCTCCGCGTCTCCGCACTTGCCGAGAGAGACACAGACCGCGCAGAGCTCGCGATTAGGGGAGGGGGCTCGGGAGCCAGGCAGTCCCTCCCCCCTCCTCCCTGGCCGTGGCCGCAGCCAAGTCCTGTCACTGGGGAAAGGACGGAGCGGAAACTTGCGTCCCGCGCCCCCGGGGAGGGGGCAAAGGTGGACGGAGGGTTCTCCGGGGAGCAGACCCTGGCCGCGGGGTCCGCAGCATCTCCGTCGGCGGAGTCCTCTAAGAAGGCGACCTGGGGAGAGGTGAAGAGTGAGGAGAGAAAGGAGAGGGGACAAAATGGGTGACTGTGGTAGAGGGAGGGTGACCTATGGGTGACTGTAAGTGAAGGGAGAGTAAACAGATGACTCCATGGGAGGGCAAAGGGCACTACCAAAAAGAACGAGTGGATGGGACAGGCCGGGGCTGCAGAGTGGAGGTAGTGGGATCTTGGGGCTGCAGACGGCGGGGCAGATGCCCCCGCACGAAGATCGGAGAGAGCCCAGTGCCAGGTTCGCCCCGGGAAGAACCTCCCGCTCGCACTCCGCCCGGGCCCCTCGGCCAGCAGCCTGCACCCCTAGGGCGCACCTCGCACGCCCGCGTCTGCTGCTGCGCCCTGGAGGCGCCCGTCGTCCATCAATTCAACCTCGGCCCCTAAGACGATAGGCTTCTCCAGTTGCAGCCGCATCTGAAGAGGGGATGGAGTGGCGCGACCGTGCGAGGCGAGCTTAAAAGGGTGCCACCCAGCAATTGCATGATAAAGCAAAAGGACAAACAGTGTAAAGCCTGACCTGGTTGAGCATTCTTGTCACGACATGAGTCACAAAAGTTTTTTAGTGGAAAGTCCACTTTCTAGACAGAAAGTGATGTTGGGGGATGCAGGAGAGTTGCACTGAAAATTAGAAGAGAAGCCTCATAAAGGTTACTTGGATCAGTTTTATGCTTTGGATAAGCAAGTTCTTCACAACCCAGATACATTTCGTCCGAAGAAATGAGCAACATTTGTCCAACAAATTTCCCTATTTTTAGTCTTAAAATGAGAAAGGTCACTTGCCATAGACAATAAAAGTGTTTACTGAACACTTACTATGTGTCTGGCACTGTGCTAAGTGATTTATACATTTTGATTATTAAGCCTTACAAAGTAATTACCATTTTTAGCCTTCACAAAAAAATGAAGCTTAAAGAAGTAAAGTAATTTGCCTAGGGTCATACAGCTGGGAAGCTGGAGAAGATTTGAGCCCAGTTCTGGCAGACTCCAGAGCCCACACTTTTAATGGTGTCTTCAACCTCAAATTTGTGGGAGAAACACCAATTTTCTTTCGGGAAAGAAAAAAAAAAAACGTGTGTATGCGTGACTATGGATAGAAAATGTTTGGAAGGCTATAACAAATTGTTAGCGCTGGGGAGTATGAGTGGGTGTGTAATGGAGTAGTACTTCCACTTTTATTTTGTACACTATAGCGTTTGAAATGTTTGCATTCACCATGTATTAATTTAATAAATTTTTGTAGATTATTTTAATTACATGGCATAACAGAATAAGGTTTCCTGAAAACCCGAAGCTCTCCAAAAAACTGGGGAAGAAATGGGAAATGGAGGGTTTTTTAATGACCTGTTTTCTTCCACAAATCCTCATCCATAGTATTCCTACAATGAGGTAGTAGTCGCCTGAGGTCTGTCACATTGCTGGACTCCAATTTCCTTTCCTGTCATCACCCCCAACTCTGAGTTGTGATAAAGAAAAGATTCTCCTTCTGGCTTTCTACTCCTCTTTTGGCAGAAGTCCAGAGTTCGTCAATACTCTGCAACAGTAGATTTCACACCTTCAAAAACGACCCATGATATCTGTGCAAATTAATGACTCCCATTGCATTTCTATGTTACTCAATAAAACTTACTCAAGATACATGACTGTGTCTATAAAAATAAAACAAACAAAACAATCTGACAGCTTAGCATAATGAGTTGCCTCCAGCTGCTAATCGGTTGCCTCAAGCCTTGAGGAATCCTATAACTTCTGCTCTCTTCTACAGCCTCTGGTCTCCCTCAACACTTCATGTTGTAGTTATAACAATATTCTGTCTTGCACTGGAGTTGTTTATATATTGTCTTTCTCTTTCACTAGATCATAAGCTATTCAGGGCCCGGAACCATGTCTTGTTCTTGTTTTTACATGCTATAGCTCCTAACAAGATCTCATATAATGTTTGCTGTTTATGTGAATCTGTAAAATGTAAACAACAGTATCCAATCGGTCTTCATGTCCGTTTCCCCAACTCACCCTCCAATACCTTGCTCTTAAAACGTATTTATAAAATATGTTTTCAGTATTTTGAAGGAATTTAGATTTCTGTAAGACCTCAGAATAATTGTTTAGGAAAACCAGCCGTAAGTATTGGTGAATTATCATGTGACAATGTAACATGAAAAGGAAGAAAAGTAAATAAGTTGGCTTAATTATTCAGTCAAAGAAAAAATAAACAAAAGCAAAGATATAGGAACTGGATATATTACCAACAGAGAACAACCCAATAAGGAAAAAATGTGGGTGCTAATCATAAAGGGGAAGGAAATTATTGAAATTTAGTAGAAGCAGAAACAACACACCATGGATGGATGAGGCAAGTAGACAAAAACCAAAAAGAAATGTCAGCCAAATCACAAATGCAACTTAAAGTAGCAAAGAAAATAATTTATATAGTTAATAACACACCTAAGAAAATCAGGACAATGTGAATACTATAGGACAAGAAATTCTATTTTGTCTGCCTTCTCTTCCTCATTCAACTTCAAGTTACTTTCTTCATATATAAACTATATAAAAATGGAAGATTTAATATGATTTTTTTATTATTACTACTAGCATGTTTCATGATATAATGAGAGGTAACACAGTGTGGTAAGAAGAGCTAGAAAAGATAGGCAAACATATGAACTGCTCTTTGCTACTTAATATGTGACTAAATATCTCAGTTTGCTCATCTGTATAATTGTTGCAAGACTCAAACAAAATGGTATAAATAAATGTGCTTTGTTAACTCTTAAGTTCTTTATACTAATGGAATATTATTATGTTGATTAGATCCGTGCATAGCACAGTTATCTCTATTTCGGTGTTCAAGTTATAAAAACAAAAAAAATTATCGTTCATTCTATTAAAAATGTAATCACTGGATGGGGGGAATCAGTTAAGACATTTGTTTGACAATTTGATTATTGAAAAAAACAACTGTTTGACCAAATGTTTCATTCTTATTGTCTGTTCTCTCCAAATCCCTTAAATACTATAGCTACCATAAATGTGTCTGACACAGGTCAAGCGTACTACATATATTTTTATTTCTAATCAAAGTAGGCATTATATGTATTATTATTCTCATTTTACATATGAAAAAAATGAGGTTCAGAGAAGTTAATTTATGCAAGATCATAGAGCTGCCTTTGCAGCATGGCTAACAGATTGTGCTAAAATTCTTTTCTTCATCACTGAAAATCTCTACTACTCTAAGCAACACATTGTCTTCATCCTTATTTCCTTAGGACCTATAACAACTCCTAGAACATAATGCAAGCTCAATAACTGATTGTGAAATGAATAAATCAATGAATGAGGGGTTCCATTCAAACCACACTACACACTGTCACAAGATTAATATTGCCACTTCTATTTCTTTCCCACTTGAAAACTCTTAATAATCCTTAATTGCCTACAGAATGCAATTCAAATCCTTTACCTTATGTTCAAGACCATCTTCAGTAGGACCCTAACTGCTTTTTCTAGCAGTAACAGCAACAAAATACTTAATACACCCTCACTCATTCCAGGGTGTCCTGGAAACAGACTGACATGAGTTTCAATCTTGGCTCTTACTAACTGTGTGAACTTCAGCAAGTTATTTAGCCTCTCTGCAAATTCTATCCTGTGCAACAAGGTAAGAAAATGAAAAGGAAAGAAGTAAAACCATCTTCATTCATTGATGATGTGAGTGTATACATAAAAAATTCAAAAGAGCCTATAAACTATTAAAATGAATGTAAGATACAAGGTCAACAGTCAGAAATTATATTTCTATATACTAGGAAGAAACAACTGGAAAATGACATTTTTAAAATAAAAACATCAAATACTTAGGAATATATTTAACCAAATTACTATTGGCATTTTTTTTTTAATGGAATAAAAGAGAAGTTCCTGGGCTTCCCTCGTGGTGCAGTGGTTAAGAATCTGCCTGCCAACGCAGGGGACGCAGGTTCGAGCCCTGGTCTGGCAAGATACCACATGCCGTGGAGCAACTAAGCCCATGCACCACAACTACTGAGCCTGCGCTCTAGAGCCCGCGAGCCACAACTACTGAGCCCGTGTGCCACAACTACTGAGCCTGTGCGCCTAGAGCCCGTGCTCCACAACAAGAGAAGCCATGGCAATGAGAAGCCCACACACTGCAACGAAGAGTAGCCCCCACTCGCTGCAACTAGAGAAAGTCTGCGTGCAGCAACGAAGACCCAATGCAGCCAAAACAAAATAAATAATAAATTTAAAAAACAAAGTTTATAAAAAAAAAGAGAAGTTCCTCAATAAAATGAACTGTACGCACAAAAAGCCTATAACAAATGTCATACTCAATGGTGAAACATTTACACCTGCTCCTAGAGATTGGGAAAGAGAATTGGAAATAGAATGTCCACTGTTACCATCTGCATTCAATATTGTACAGGAGATTCTAGTCAATGCAATGAAGAAAAAAATGATATAACTATCACTAAGGAAGAAATAAAACTGTCATTATTTGCAGATGGCATGAACGTTTATGTAGAAAATCCAAAAGAAGCAACAAATGATTAGAATTAAATTTTAGAAGATCTCTGGAATGGAAGGTTAATATACAAAATACAGTTGTATTTTTATATATTAGAAACAGAAAATGAAAACTTGAAATGTAAATTGAAAAGCTTTTTGGCAAAATCCATTAAAGCTGAGCATTTCTGCTTTATGACCCAATAATTCCACTCCTAAGTATATACCCAATAGAATTCATTGACTGAAGAACGAATAAATTACAGTGTTTTTGCTCAATGGAATACTATATTGAAATTTAAATGAACACACTATAGCTCCATGCAATAGTGGATAAATCATATAAAAATAATCTTGAGTAAAAGGAGCTGGATGTAAAAGAATACTACTGTATAACGTCATTACATAAGATGGAAGATGGATAAGACTAATCTATAGTGATAGATACCAGGACAGTCGTTACCTTTTTTGGAGTAGATGGTGCCTGGGAGAGCACATGAGGGAGATTTGGAGATGTTGAGAATATCCTATTCCTAATCTGAGTGGAGGTTACTTGGACGTGTTCATTTCATGAAACATTGTGTGCACAGCTCATTCAAGGTATAAACATGACCTGTGTACCTACCTATATTAGACTTCAATTAAAAAGGTGTTATTGTTGTATGCATTTACTGATGTTTCCCTAACTCAACTGCTAGTGCCTTAAAGACAGGGATCATATTTTAGATTTCTTAATATCTCACACAGATTTTAGCACATCAACTTCCTAAAATGTTACTTTACTTCGCATAAGTAGGTACAGGCGCCAATAAAGTTTATTTAGTTTTAGTAAAAGTATAAATAATAGTAAAACAACATGCATATATACACATACATATACAAATATAATCAATTTAAGAAGTGTTGACAGGGGACTTGGTGGTCCAGCAGTTAAGAATCCGCCTTCCAATGCAGGGGACGCTGGTTTGATCCCTGGTCAGGGAACTAAGGTCGCATATGCTGCGGGGCAACTAAGCCCACTTGCTGCCACCACTGAGCCTGCGTGCTCTGGAACCCAAGGGCCACAACTAGAGAGAAGCCCGCATGCCACAACGAATGGCTCGCGCGCTGCAACTAAAACCCGACACAGCCAAATAAATAAATAATTATTTTTTAATTAATGTGTTTATTAAAAAAAAAGTATTGACATTTTTCTACAATTCTCCTTTCTCTTATGTTTACCTTGACTAACTCGAAAATAAAGATGTCTATTAAAAATAGAAACTAATAAAAATTAAATGTACTCTAATAAGAGTTGGTCAGCTGTTGATCTCATCTCACTTAACATAAAGGTTCATGCAGGTAGGCTGAGAGGAGTCTTAGAATAAGAAGTAGGTTCTAGATCAGAATCTAAGCCCATAAACAGGATGACTTAAGCACTTGGTTAGTTGGTTGGTTGGTGGCATCTTTGTATTGTGGCGAAATATATATAACCTAAAAGTTGCCATTTTAACCTTTTTTTTTTTTGCTGTACGCGGGCCTCTCACTGTTGTGGCCTCTCCCGTTGCAGAGCACAGGCTCTAGACGCGCAGGCCCAGCGGCCATGGCCCACGGGCCCAGCCGCTCCGCTGATCTTCCCGGACCAGGGCACGAACCCGTGTCCCCTGCATCGGCAGGCGGACTTTCAACCACTGCGCCACCAGGGAAGCCCATTTTAACCATTTTTAAGTGTACAATTCGGTGGCGTTAAGTACATGCACATTGCTGTGCAACCACTATCCATCTCCAGAATGTTCTCATGAAAATGTTCTGGACGTGTTATCAAGGACTCAGTTTCCTCCTTGAGGACTTTTTAAGATCCCATGCAGTTTGGAAATACTGTATCAGGGAGCTAAAGCTCACTCAGAGGAAAAAGATGCCTTTGGTTAAAATGCAAGATTTTTATAAAATCCTGGGTATGAAGGGGAATGACTGTGCTCAATTTTAGCTAGGACAGAAAAAATATCTTCGTGCAAAAGAGTGCATCTGAATAACAGCTCTTCTTCCTTAGGAGAACCATCTTCTTGCTTCTTTTGAAATAGGCTTCTATAAATGTGGACCACTTGACAAATAGTCCTACTCACCACAGAGCCCTCATTCTAACAATATTTCTTGGGCTTTAAAATATAAAACTCTGTTTTTATTCAAAACATTTACAGGGTCAATCAACGTTATATTTTAATTAGTCTATTATTTATGAATGTCAGTTTTTGACATCCTTGATGAAATGCCTAGGCTCCTGGCTTGTTTTATTTTGTTTTTAGGTTTTCCCCAAGATGATTACGAAGTTTCAGACACACAACTACCTGAAAGACTGCAGTTGTTCTCTTGCCCCATCCTCTTAACCCTTTTAGATGATTAATGTCCTAGTTCTTACACTGAGTGGCAGGCATGTGGATATTTATTGTTCTTTATATCTGTCATACATGTTAGAAATATTATTTTGTGTATATTCAGTATTTAATAAAAAACAAAAAAATTCCTTCTATGATATAAATTTTACTTAAGCACATTCTTTTGTTACAAAATAAGAAAAGCTAGTACTTAGATCCTGTATTTCTTTTAGACTAAGTTTTAAAATAAACTACTAATACTGGATACTTTCTAATACACTCAATCCCTGATTTATACATGGCCAACGAACCACCTAAGACTGGCAAGGTTTTTACTTGACTGGAACTCTCTTCTCTTTTTGCCTCTGCCTAGAGGTTTTCCAACTCATGTTTCCTCCTCCCTCTCTCTACTATGAGCTGCATAGACAGCTTTTTCTTTCCCCTGCGTACTAGTGGTTTCATTTACAACATCACCATTTCCTCGTATCTGAGCCCTCTGCCTCTCAAGAGTTTTGCTGTTTGTTTGAACCCCTGCTGCCATCCCTAAGATAAAACACCAAACACAGTTGAGTTTGAAGACTCTTCTGCACTGTAACCACATAACCCCAAGGTTCACCATTTGAATCTAGACACGCTTAACAGAGTCCCTTTCCAAATGCAGCAGGTTAAGTTCTAGTTTTCCACAGAAACACACACATGATGGTTATGTTCTGTTACTACTATGGTGCTATTCTGGATTTCACAGGTTTTATCAGGGCAGCTCTGAGAATCTAAACCCCTTGCAAAACCTTGTTTCCATAGAAAAATATGTTCTGCCTCACAACCAATCAGTGAACAACTAAACTTTTGAAATAAATCCATGAGGACTGCCTGTACTTTTCATCTGAGACTTCAAAGCCTTTCACAAAAACATCATTTTAAAAAAAAAAGCCATTTTGCCATAGCTAATAGTTATTAAAGGACTTACGTTCACAACTAAGAAGTGTGTGCTAACAACCCTTGGACACGAAATGCTGGAGATAATGTACAAATTATTACCGGGGGTATTGGATATGCTTCTTTCCATTTATTAATTCAACACAAAGTTATTGAGTTCCTATTCTGTGCAAAGCATTATTCTCAGTACTGGAGACCAAGTACTGAACAAGACAGGGAACAGCCTTATCTTAATGGAATTTACAAGTGATGTGCCTCATACTGGCACTTAATAAATACCTGTTGAATTATTGAATGTGGCTAAGAAAACCATTCGAATATGATAAATATTTGTTTTATAAAAATTAAGTGAAATCAGTGAACGGAGGGGTTGCAGAATGCAGAATGTAAATTAGACAGGAATTTGTTCCAGCAGTCAAGGTTAAAATATTTCCTTATTATAACAAAGCAATACTGGGTAGGAGTGTTGGGTGATCACAACCAGAAGGCTAGTACCTCTACCATCCACATGGCCTTCACTTTGCAGAGCACTGGTTAGAAGACAAGTGCCACCCCACCACTACCTCTATACCTTTCTGCAAATTATAACTCTGAGACCAAAGTATATTTTATCTACAAGTAAAAACTGCAACTCAGTCTCAGTTTATGGTGGCATGTTAACAATGAACCCAATTTTACCAAATGGAACAGAGGCTTTAGTCTAGAATAATGGGGTTGCATTTTAAATCCCATCTTCATAGATATTTGTAATATACTTCTTCTTTATGATATCACGTATGATTGCAATCCCCCAACAGGAAATACTGAGACAGAGAGAGAGAGATTTCAAGGAATTGGCTCATGCAATTATGGGTGCTGGCAAATCCAAAATTTGCAGGGCAGGCCAGCAGGCTGGAAACTCCAGCAGGAGTTGACATCTCAGACTTGGGTCTGAAGCCAGCCTGGAGACAGCTCCTTCCTTCGTGGGAAGCTCAGTCTTTTCTCTTAATGCCTTCAACTGATTAGATGTGGACCACCTACATTATGGACAGTAATCTGCTTTACTCAAAGTCTACTGATTTAAATGTTAATCACATCTAAAAAAATACTTTCACAGCAACATCTAGACTGGTGTTTGGCCAGACAGTTGGGCATAACAGCCTAGACCACTTGACACATAAAATTAAGCATCATAGTTCCCTGCTTATCAACTTGATATTCATATACATCTCCATAAACCATAATTTCCAAATAAAGACTATAACAAAGTCATACTTCTGCCTAATATGATACAACTATCCCGTGTACAGCTGAAAGCACACTAACCCTTTCCCTAAGAAGAAGATCCCAAATCCTTGGGTGATATTCACTCTTCTTCTTGATATCCTGTAACTTTATGATGTAAAGTTAACAATACTTAAATACTATGATATACAGTTAATATATTTATGTTATATGATAAGGGGATAAGGGAGGGAAGAAAACAAAGGTAGACAGATAGATACACACATACAGAGAGACACACATGCATACTTATATACATATACACACAAGCATATTCATAATAAAAAAAGCAGAAACACATAACAATTACAGTCCTCATTTCTGTAACTGGTCACATGGTCAGAGCTGGTATTGATAACTACATCCAGCCAAGCAACCTGGCTGGTTGTGGTTCTTTTTTTCTTTCTTTCTTTCTTTTTTAATTGAGGTATAGTTGATATACAATATTATATGTTTCAGGTATACCACATAGTGATACGCAATTTTCAAAGGTTATACCCCATCTCTAGTTATCATAAAATATTGGCTATATTCCCTGTGCTGTACAATATATCCTTGTAGCTTATTTATTTTATACATAGTAGTCTGTACGTCTTCATCCTCTTCCCCCATCTTGCCTCTCCCCACTGGTAACCACTAGTTTCTTCTAAAAATAGGAGGCGCTTCAAGAATTTGAGCATCATCCTTGTGCAGGGGCCATGCTAATCTTCTCTATATTATTCCAATTTTAGTATATGTGCTGCTGAAGCGAGTACTGGTTGCGGTTCTTTACCCAGTAGAGTGACCCCAACCTTCATTCATGAAGCATCTGGGCCATTAATAGACCTGCCTGAATTAGATTGTTGTAGTTTTCCATTGACTTTAATCCAGGGCATGTCACTAAGACAAGCCCTAAGGGATCTCGTGAATTCTAGCCGTACCCTTCCTTACCGCCATTGTTTGTAGCAGTCTAATTTCCTCTTGGTAATCAGAATCAATCACTCCAGCCAGTACAGTAACCTCCTTCTTTGCCTGTTAACTCAGAGGCATGGGAAGCCCAATGTGGCCAGGTGGCAGTCTTAACTTCCAGTTCATGGAATCACTGCTGTGTCCCTGGTGGATGCATTCCTCCCTTTGAAACTAAGACCTCTAGACCAGCAGAACATAAGGTCACAGGGACAGGAAACAAAATTTTTGCCAGTGGATCACTAGAGGTAGTAGTGAGTGGTGCCCGTCCCATTTCTACTCCTCGATTCTTGGACCTGGACCCATGAGTCCTGGCTATGAGAGAAAGAGCACCACGTATTGGATGCCAATTTACAGCATATACCACCTCCTGGAAAACTGTGCCACAGCACAGCAAGGTATTGCCACCTAGCTGTTTCTATAACTTTGTCTTCAAAAGGCTACTGATTTAAATATTAATCACATCTAAAACAATACTTTCACAGCAACATCTAGACTGGTGTTTGGCCAGACAGCTGGGCATAACAGCCTAGACCACTTGACACATAAAATAGCTTTCTACTATTCTATCAAACTAACTGCTTTGGGACGGTTGGAGAACACGCAAATCTATGAGGGTGGACCACTGCCCCAATGCATTTGCCATGAAGTGAGTTCCTTGATCAGAAGCAATGCTGTGTGTAATACCATGATGGTGGATAGGACAGCCTGTTCTGTGGCTACCAGCCCACCTCTTTCCCCAGAGACTCTTGTCATCAACCAATGGTCTCACGAACAATGTAGTCATGGTGGCAACAGACTTCCATCCACCAAGGCTGACCTGGCTGTGGCCACCACTGAGCGCCCAATCAGCCAGCAGCAGAGACTGACACGGAGTCCCCCAAATGGCACCATTCCCAGGGGAGCAGTCAGCTCTCTGGCAGCAGGCTGACTACACTGGATTACTTCCATCATGGGAGAGCAGCGTTTTGTTTCTAATGGAATTGACACTCTGGATAGGGATGTGCTTTCCCTGCAAGCCGAACTTCTGTCAAAACTACCATCATCCGTGCTTTGTGACCACCTAGAAGGGTGGGACAGGGAGGGAGGGAGGGAGACACAAGAGGGAGGGGATATGGGGATATATGTATACGTATAGCTAATTCACTTTGTTATACAGCAGAAACTAACACACCATTGTAAAGCAATTACACTCCAATAAAGATGTTAAGAAAAAAAATTCACCAAAACAAAACAAAAAAACTACCATCATGGACTACTTTGCTAAGGAACACTATCTCTCTGCAATATTTTGTAAGAGAATATGCATAGCACTGAAACAGCAGTTACGACCGTCTCATTCAACTTTCTTTTGTGACCAAAAATCTACGACTCTTAACAATGTAGTAGTTTTAATAACCTAAAATGAAAAAAAGTCTTACTCATAAATGACTACTGATTATAAACATACTATCGGCAATGAGGTACATCTGTAGTACTAAATTGAGTGCTACATGCAGTATGCTTTCCATCAGTGTATATAATGGGTTGTCAGTGCCAAGCTGAGAAGTTTTGGATCCCCACAGGAATAATTTCAAGATTTCTTTATAGCATGGTGGAATTTTGTAGGATTTTATAAAGAAAAAGATACCCAGATTTTTTACTGAGCAAATTCTCCCAGTGCATTTGGCTTGATTTCACTGTTGGCTTTCCCTTGATTTTTACTAGGTTTTTCATATGCTAAATTTTAAGTAGGGACATTTTTGCAATTCTTTAAGAAGTTTTATTTTCAGTCTGCTCCCTCCTAAAATAATGTTTTTTAAATGAACCAAAATGATATATTTTATATAGCATATTTTAAATAAATAGTAAACAAATTTTTTGTAATAGCATGTATTTTCCAGTACTGTGCTATTATACATACTACTCTGTTTTCTTTAAATTTGTTGGGTTTTTTTTTTCTTCCCTTTAATATACCATTAACTTGTGATATTCTTAAATACACTTGAACTCTATTTTGGAATGCTTACGCTGTCTTCATGAGACATTCTTTTGCTTTATTTTTCCTGCTCTTTTCCCTTCCTTACAAATTGTTTCTATTCTACTCTTTGTCTGTCCCATTGGCCCTTTCTCGTATATTTTTATTGCTTATTTACTTTTAATCTAACTCTGTAACTATCTTTTCCTCCAATTCTGAATGATTTAAGCAAAATCTATCAAAATGAGTTTTTCTTTTACACCAATGTTTAACCAGTCTTTATTTGTCATTTCAAGGTACCCTCAAATTTGACCTCAATTTCAAACCACTTTCCACTTGCTATTGATACAACTGTGGTGTTCATCTACATTTCACTTATACTTCTAATTAAACAAGAATTATTATATTTTTTAACTTGGTTTAGATATAATGCAATAAAATGCATTCTATTAATATGCTTGAAATTCGATTTCAACATATTCCTTATTCAGAGGAAGCCTGTACATGTCTCTATCACAGCACAGATGGCACTTCATATTTACTGGAGTACTTTTTTTCCTACTACTAGATTGTAAGCCCCTTGAAAACAAGGAGTGTATGTAAATCTCTAGTGTCTGGCACAGTGTAGGTTTTTAATGAATGAAGAACAAATGAATAAACAAATGAATGAGAACTGTTAGCTGCTTAATTTCAGTGGTCTTTTCAAAAACAATACTTCCCCTGCCAGCACCAAATGACACCAAATAAAATTTCTTTCGTGAAGGTCAAATCTTTTCATTTCCCAACTGGACTTATTTTACAACAAAAATATCCTTAGAAAAACACACTCGTATTAACCTATTCATCCAAGGCAGAAGTTGTCAACCCTGGCTGAAGAAGAAAATCACATACCCATCCCAGTAAAAATAAATTAGGAGCCCCCAGGTGATTCTCAAGTGCAGGCAAGGTTGAGAACGGCTAGGCTAAGATAGAAGTAACTGGTGGCAGGTTCTAAGGTGCAAGGAAAGCAGAAAAATAAGGTCCTAATGAGTTGTGGCAGAGTTCTTTGTTGGAGGCGGGGTTTGGGGGCCGGGAGTTTGAGATGAGCCCAGCTCTTCCTTCAAGAGGCTGGGGGTGGCCAGAGAGAGAAGTTTTTTTAAAACTATCTATTGTTTTGAAAAATTAAGAGGAAAGTTTATATGTCGTTTCTAAAGAGGCAAACTTTGAAGAGGAAAGAATTTAAAATTTAAATTTAAAAATGAGGTCAGAGATTCCAACAATTGCTAATAAAAGGGCCCTTTGAGTTTCTTGAGCTTTTTACAAAAATACTCCCCAGGCTCACAAATACCGCAAGCAGATTGGGTATACAGACGAAGAGAAAAGCATAAAGAAGAATAAATGTTGACATAACAGAACCTGAGAGAAGAAAAACTGTTTTAAAGAATTAGTCATCCCCCAATTTGTGTCTATACTATAATTGCAACAACATATAAACTATATGTGAATATGTTTTATTTTATTTATCTATCTATTTATTTATTTTGGCCACAGCGGCTTGCAGGATCTTAGTTCCCTGACCAGGGATTGAACCTGGGCCCACGGCAGTGAAAGCACCAAGTCCTAACCACTGGACTGCCAGGGAACTCCCAACTATATGTGAATATGGATTGAACAAGAAGAGTGAAGATGTTAGACAACTGGCATATTTAGGTGTATTGAACTTGAAGCCTGAGGTTCTAGTTCCCACTTTGCTGCTAATATGCTGTGTTTCCTTAGGCAGGTATGTTCACTTCTCTGGGGCTCAATTTCCTTACCTGCAAAATGAGGGAGTTGAAAGCTTGAACTAAATCAGTGCTTCTTGCAAGGTTTCTCTAAAAGATTAGCCTGAAGCACCCAGTGTAAGTCCAAATCTTTTCGAAGTCTCCTGTTTTGCCTTAAAAGTTCACATACTGGGATGTGAATTATATCTCAGTAAAACAGTTTTTTTCAAAAAGTTCACGTACTTTTTACTCCTTACACTTCTTATGTTTTTTTCTTTTAAATAGTTTAGCTTATATTGCATATAAAATTTTATATTCTGCTTTTTTTCACTAAGTATTATATGGTTCACATTTTATATATGTCATTTAAAATGTTACTTTCCTTCTTATAGCTTTCCAATATTCCATCCTATGGCCGTACTATAATGTATTAGCCATCTCCTAATTTGGGATGTTCATATTACAGCACAGTGTGTTTTTGCCAACACACTGCCTTAATCCCGTCTGCTTGGATCCGTGCAAAGGCTGAGATTTCTTCAGTTTCTAATTGAATCCTCTGAAGTGCAGAGATTGTAAAATGAAAAAAAATTTTTCTCGTACTGCTGCCATGTGTTAAGTGGTCTCTTGGTGACGTAAGTTGTAATTCATTCTTTCTTGAGACCTCACTGCCAAGAGGGGGGGAAGAAACTAACATTTACTGAATTCGGAGTCCTTTATAAAGGTTATTACAGGTCATCCACTCAGTGAGGTAATGACTATCCCACTTCATGTAATAATAAGCTGAGACAAAGAGGAACTGGGTGGCTGACTAACAATGTGTAGTACCTGGGTTTAAATGGCATCTGATCTCCCCCAGATCTGTCCCAGGCCATCCTGTTCAGCATACTTTGACCCCACTGCAGCAAGAGAGGGAGCGCATGGCCACCCCTGCCCTTCCCTCAGCTTGCTTTTTATTTTTAAATTGAAGTATAGTTGATGTTCAATGTTATATTTGTTTCAGGTGTACAACATAGTGATTTAATAAGTTCATAGGTTATATTCCATTTAAAGTTATTACAAAATAATGGCTATATTCCTTGTGTCCTTATTGCTTATTTATTTTATACATAGGATTTTGTACCTCTTAATCCCCTCCCCCATCCCGCCCCTCCCCCTTCCTCTCCCCTCGTTGTAACCACTAGTTTGTTCTCTACATCTGTGAGTCTATTTCTGTTTCATCATACACATTCGTTTGTTTTATTTTTTAGATTCCACATATAAGTGATAGCATAGAGCATTTGTCATTCTCCGTCTGACTTATTTCACTGAGCACAGTACCCTCCAGGTCCATCTGCCTTGTCACATCCTTCAGCTTGCCCATTTGCCAATCTCTTTTCTTGGCAGTGCCATGGTTTCTCCTGCAACTAACATTTCATTGTTCGATGAGAGTTCTTTGACGTACAGTAGATAGTTTGTTTTTCAAAGCATAAATAAATGAAGGATTATTTTAATGCTTAGAGCAAGGGTCAGTAAACTTTTTCTGTAAAAGGCCAGATAGTGACTATTCTAGACTTTGTGGAACATACGATCCCATACGTATGAGATCATATATGGCAGTCCCAACTACTCAACCCTGCCTTTGTAGTGGAAGAGTAGTCACTCACCTTGCACAACAATGGATGTGGCTGTGTTCCAATGAAACGCTATTTAGGGGACTTCCCTGGTGGCGCAGTGGTTAAGAATCCGCCTGCCAATGCAGGGGACACGGGTTCGAGCCCTGGTCCGGGAAGATCCCACATGCCGCAGAGCAACTAAGCCCGTGTGCCACAACTACTGAGCCTGTGCTCTAGAGCCCGCGAGCCACAGCTACTGAGCCCATGTGTCACAACTACTGAAGCCCACGCGCCTAGAGCCCATGCTCCGCAACAAGAGAAGCCACCGCAATGAGGAGCCCGCGGACTGCAGCAAAGAGTAGCCCCTGCTCGCCCCAACTACAGAAAGCCCACGCACAGTAACGAAGACCCAACACAGACAAAAATAAATAAATAAATTTATTTTTAAAAAAACACGTTATTTAGGGACACTGAAATTTGAATTTCACATAATGTTCGTTTCTCTCAAAATTATTCTTTTTGGGTTTTTTTCATCCATTTAAAAATGTACAAATCATTCCTAGCTCATGGGCAGTTTTTTAAAAAAAAAAAAAGCCTTGTGGGCCAGTTTGCCAACCTCCCTCCCCCAATATGGGCCTGTTATTCATACATAAGGCTTGCTGTGGTCGCAGCACTAGGGGGGAGAGTGATGGGTAGATGTGGGTCATGTCCACTTGCTCCATTAAGGCAATTCTTTTTCTAGCCGCTCACGCAGCATGCGGGATCTTAGTTCCCGGACCAGGGATCAAACCTGGGCCCCCGCAGTGAAAGCACCAAATTCTAACAACTGGACTGCCAGGAATTCCTAACTGGGTGGTGTCTTTTTTGGTTTGTTTGTTTTATAATAAACAATGGTTGGTAAGTGGTCTACGTGCTAATTTTGTTATTTGATCGATTGTAAATATCTGGGAGAATTAGAATCAGGCCATAAATATATATTTTTTTAATTTATTTATGTATTTATTTATTTTTGGCTGCGTAGGGTCTTCGTTGCTGCCTGTGGGCTTTCTCTAGTTGTGGTGAGCGGGCTCTACTCTTCGTTGCAGTGCACAGGCTTCTCATTGTGGTGGCTTCTCTTGTCTGGAGCACGGGCTCTAGGCACGTGGGCTCAGTAGTTGTGGCTCGCGGGCTCTAGAGCGCAAACTCAGTAGTTGTGGCCCACGGGCTTAGTTGCTCCGCAGCATGTGGGATCTTCCAGGACCAAGGCTCAAACCCATGTTCCCTGCATTGGCAGGTGGATTCTTAACCACTGCGCCTCCAGGGAAGTCCTGGGTGATATCTTTAACTCAGGAAACAATGGTGAGGTTGCATGGGGAGAGGTGGGGGAAGGGTGGAAAAATATGAGGAGTTAAACCCAATACCCTCCCCCAGGGCTGTGCCAGCCCTGAGGACAGTAGCTCCACCATAGCCAAGCTCTGGCCTGGTGATTCCTTCAGTCTAGGGGATTTGTGTGTCACTCCGACCTACAGCATTTCTCCAAGGACTGCCTGCTCCCTAGCCTAAATCTGGGTCCACAACTCATCTGCTCTTCCAAGCAACAGGCCCAAGGTACAGTCAGAGGAAGGAATAAGAATGGAGCTGAATTTTCCAGAATTATCTGGGCCACTGTCTCCATTTCCCTGAGCTCTTCAGGTATATTTTTCATGGAATAAATCCAGGCAGAGAAAAAAATTAGATACCAAGTACACAGCAAAACCTCTTCTCTGTCTGTAATTGGATAATTTGGGCTTTCTGAGCTGAAAAAAGAGATGACCTAATACTTCCTACTGGGAAATAACAGGTTTGGGAAATAGACAGGTAATTCTCACCTTATTGCAACTGATAAGCTGAACTAAGATGCTCTTAAAAATACCGAACATATGTCAGAGCAAGCCCAAGGTATAAATCATATAACACAATTTTGATGACCAATAAAAGCATTCATACTAAAAGAAAACTAATCTCAGAAAAAAAATTAATGGCTTTTAAACAGAACTGTAAGATTAACAGAGAAAGAGAAGATATTATGTTTTATTATGTATGATTTTTATAAGGTATTCATATAGTTACATGAAATTGTACTTGATAAACCAATTCAAATCGACTTAGTTATGGGCACTAGTAAATAAACTTAGAACTGGCTAATGTAAAGCTGCAATACTCTGGGACTTCCCTGAGGGTCCAGTGGTTAAGACTCCGAGCTTTCACTGCAGGGGATCCCTGGTTGGGGAACTAAGATCCTGCATGCTGTGTGGCAAAAAATATATATATATAAAATAAAAACAATTTAAAAAATTTTTAAAAAGCAATTATACTCCAATAAAAATAATTTTTAAAAAAAAATTGGCTAAAAGGCCAGCAGATAATATGGTCTTGCTTCAAGCTGATGATATGCAGTGTGAACTCTCCAAAACCCAGCGTGCTAGAAACTGGAAAGCTTCAGTGTGCAGCTCTTTTATCTACCCAGTTATTATTTGATACAAATTCCTGGAGGGCAGGTCCATGACTGTGCATGTATTTGTCTTTTCATTTCTTGTGCCTAGTCATGGGCCTGGCATGTCATAAGCTCCCTAAATACAACTGGAATGAACGATGAATGAATATGGTCATGAGGATGAGACACTGCAAAATTCTGAATTGGTTTTTAAACCATTAAAGAAAGCCTAAATTACTTTCAGTGTGTCTTGTATTCTAATTATTTGACTATTGCTAATCTGATATCATGTCAAATGGAAAATTCTCAGTTAAATGTGATACTCTTATTTTCCCACCAAACTGAAAACAGAGCTTATTGGCATGTTATTAGATAGCAGATCCAGTGTTGATATTTTTATAGGTGGCCTTGAAAGTAATAAATACATTCAGTTTTCAGAGTTTAAGGCTCTAGAGCACAGGCTCAGTAGTTGTGGCTCACGGGCTCAGTAGTTGTGGCTCGCGGGCTCTAGAGCGCAGGCTCGGTAGCTGCGGCGCACGGGCTTAGTTGCTCCGCGGCATGTGGCATCTTCCCGGACCAGGGCTCAAACCCGTGTCCCCTGCATTGGCAGGTGGATTCTTAACCACTGTGCCACCAGGGAAGTCTTTTTTTATAGCTTTATTAGCAATATTGACATACAAGAAAACACATGTGATTAAAGTGTACAATTCAATAAGCTGTGACGTGTATAACCTTGAAACCACCTCCTCGACGAAGACTGAACAGATCTTTCACCTCCAAAAGTTTCCTTGTGCCCCTTGGTAATTCCTCCCTCAGCTTCCTCCCCAGCCACCGTCTTTCCTCCAGACAACCACTGATTTGCTTGCTGTCACGGTAGGTTAGTCCGTTTCCACCAGCAATTTTTCCCAGGACCCCAGTGGATTTTCCCTCGTATAAAATGGTATAGCATGGTCAGCCGCCCTTATCCGCAGATCCTGCATCCATGCATACCTAGGGCTGACTGTACTTTTAATAATCTATAATTGAACTAAAATCCTTTTCACTCAATTTAGAAAAAAGAAAAAAGATTTGTTTCCCAACTGGAAGAAACAAGTAATAATGCCAGAGTGAGGTGGATGATACACAGGTCATTAGAAAGCACTCTTAACTGAGTAATGATTTTGCAAATTATTTTTCATATTCCAAAGCCTAATGCTAATTGGATTAAAGAGTCAAGAATCCAGGAAATTAAGTAGAAGAGGAGGTATGTTGATTTTAATAAATAGTTTTTTTTTCCTCCTGTCTCATCTGTCTGCTTATTTCTAATTAATAAATGGATTTCCAAAACCCGGCCAAAAATGGAGATCTCCAATGACAAATGTTCAAATAAACTGTATGTTTCTTTAACAAAAAAACAGCTATATATTGGAGTTCTGTGTCAATAATAAAACAAAGTGAATTGTGGAAATGACATTAAAACACCACCTAAACTCTCTCTTATTAAAATACAAGTTTATTCTAACCTATTATGACCACATGTCAAAATTATGTTTGCATACAAGTAAAGACTGGGTGAGGATGCTAAATACTATAGCAGTTCAATTTTGGTGGTTTGTAGACTTTTGTGTATATTTTGCATTTTGTTTTTAATTAAATAAATATTTTTGTAATGAATGTGTAATAAATAATTTATTTCTACCCCTTTCCAATTTACATTATTCAGTTGAACTTGAAGGTATGCTTCCGTATTTTGCATGTTTTTGAAAGATGTGATATCTCAAATAAACTCAACACTTAATTTTATAAACAACACATTTTTCATTCTCTTGACATCACCAAATGAAAATGCTGTACATTGGAACATAAAACAAAAAGAGACCCAACTTAGTTGGAATTATAATACATGTAAGCACTAATGCTACTTATTGATTACCACAAAAGTGCTGCTTTTTGCTTACTGCAGCTCTTCCAGCTCTTTCTGCAAGAAGCAAAATACAGTATTTGTGAAAAGTGGTGGGGCTAAAATGTTTCATGTGGTGAATGCCTATTCCACATTCTCATAAAGCAAATTAATTCTTTTTCATCCAGATGAAGTATTAGTTATTTCGGCTATGTGTATTTCCATTCTTGAAAATGTTTAGATAATTTTAATACCCATAAATCTATGTAGACTACATGGCCTAATGTACATTTTATTCATTGACTTGTATGTGAATTTTTATTAAAATATGTTCCAAGTAGACTACTAGTTCCAACCACTGTTTATGTAGGTTTGAAAGATATAGCAGTGACCAACCTGATTTACTAAAATATTTTTATTCATATAGTTCTGATTTAAAAGATATAGATGTCTTCCCAAATTTACTCACAAATTTCAGCACATTTTTGAGCACTCTGAACATAGCACCAGACTAGAAATGAAGGTGTATTCAAAGGAAACAGTAAATGGCCAATGGGAGTGTGCCCTGAAGGTGAACACACACAGTTAGGGAGGAAGTAAACAGCAACCAGGGGTTGATAAACATGAGTGTAGATGGGTAGATGTATAAGTCCTGTATCAGTACTGCATTTACACCACTTGCTAATACTGATAATTGAAAGAATGCAGCAAGTCCAATTTTATCACTAGTTTCAAATTTGCTAACAATCTTCCTGACAGATGAGACCAAGGTAGATAGTTTTTTTTTTTTGCGTTACGCGGGCCTCTCACTGTTGTGGCCTCTCCCGTTGCGGAGCACAGGCTCAGGCTCAGCGGCCATGGTCCACGGGCCCAGCCGCTCCGCGGCATGTGGGACCCTCCCGGACCGGGGCACGAACCCGTGTCCCCTGCACCTGCAGGCGGACTCTCAACCACTGCGCCACCAGGGAAGCCCAGGTAGATAGTTTTGATTTACAAATGAAATATTTCTGAGGATCTGGTACAATGGGAAGTACAGGATTTTGATTAAAGAAATAAAGAAGAGCAAATATGATGTATTTCTCTACAGGATTTTAGAAGACAGGGCCTTCATTCCAGACTGGCACCAGGCCAAGCAAAGTTCACACCTCTGAACTCAGAAAATCCTGGGACTCACTCATAAAAACAAAAGAAATGCTGGACTCTCAAGAGTTAAAATCATAATGTAAATTCTTTTGAACAATAATTTCAGATTGATATGTATTTGTATCTCCTGTAAAGAGTTCAGATTTGGCAAATGTGCTTCAAACTAATAGGTACCTACAATTCAGTGTACTTTTTTTTCTTCTGAAATTAAATCCTGTGTTTTGGGTAAAGCTCCAAATTTTTAACAAAAACAGTTTCTTTTCAACAATTTCTTTGAGAGATTTATGTGTTGCTTGGGAATTCTGCTATTTATCTATTGATTACAAGCTATAATTCCATTAAGTAAACTGAGAAAGCATGTCACAAACTGATTTTAGCAATAACTATATTTTTACATATCTGTCTTTTGTAAAAGCTGGACTGGGTACCTATATTTTACTTAGTAATATCTCAATTTCCTCAATAAGTCAGTAAATTGAATTTATAGTTTATTTTGTCTTTCCTCCCATCAAATTATATGAATAAGAAATACTGTGGTCTCATAACATAATTCTATTTCCAAGAGAAAGAACATACAAGTCTGTAAAATAATGGTCAATAGTATTTTGTCAAAATATATTTATTGAGCACCTACAGTATGCTGGACACTGTGGAGGCGATAGAAACATATTTTGTCTCATGTCCTTGCTTCAAGAAGAGCATACTTTATTTTTATTTTTTTAACATCTTTATTGGAGTATAATTGCTTTACAATGGTGTGTTAGTTTCTGCTTTATAACAAAGTGAATCAGTTATACATATACATATGTCCCCATATCTCTTCCCTCAGAGCATACTTTAAAGAGAAAGAGACACGTAGACTTTAGGTACGGGTCCATGTTTGGTTAAAACAAATAAAGACTGTGTTTTCTGATCTATATATCAAAAGTAGCTTTGGTGGATCCATATATGTCAACAGAGGGCCTCTGGATTTAGACACTTTCAAAATCGCAATGTTAAAAATGTTACGAGCCTCAAAAGCTTAGGATGTGAGTTGTGATGGGATGGCGTGTCCAATGTGGACAGGTAGGTGGAGGCCAGATCACAGAGGGTCTACATTCTTTAAGCAATGGACAGCTATTTCAGGATTTCAAAGCAGGGAGCAATTTTCCAGGCACATTGATAAGAATCTGAATTTAGGGACAGTGATTTGACTAGAGAGAGAGAGTCTGAGATGGGAAGGGAGCATAATTGTCAAAAGTCTGGATCAGTGACTGAATGTGGCTGGTGATAAAAGGTTTCCAGGTTTCTGGCTTGGGTGATGAGATGGATGGAGTTTCCGGCCCCTAAAGAAAGAGGCTAGGAGGCTAGGAAGAGAAGCACATACCGAAGAGAAGATTATTCCCTTTGGGCTTTTTCTGTGTTTTTTTTTTTCCGCAAGGCTTATGGGATCTTAGTTCCCCGACCCAGGCTCTCAGCAGTGAGAGTGCAGAGTCCTAACCACTGGATGGCCAGGAAATTCATGGATATGTTGAATCCATAAATGGATATGTTGAGTTTGAAGCAATTTGGGGGACTTTTAAGACAAAAGGTCCGTTAGGCAGTCTCGTCCTTTGGAACTTCAGGGGAGAAATCTTTGCCAGGATTAAAGATTTCAGATTCATTAAATAAATGAGACTCATTAGCATATATGTTGTCATTAAAATCATAGGAGTGGATGAAATGGCACAGGGTACTCAGTAAATGTTTATGGGCCTAATGAATAAATGAATAAGATGGGGGAGATGAAAAGAGAGAACTAAGAGGGAGAGTGAAGAGTTCCAAGATAACAGGGAGAGTGCCAGGATCAACTGTACCTACTCCATAAACTTCCCTAGAATTATCTTTGGCCATAGAAACACATAGCTATGTAGCTAAAAGAAGAATACCAAGAGAAGTAAAATGTGTATACAGTACATTAAGTTTTATTTGATAAATGCATAATTGATTAATTGGGGATACCTAAACTAGCTATTTCAGAACTGGTACATTTTAGCAGATTATGAATCTACATTGTTGTGCAGCTCATGAATCCACATTACTGATGATGTGTTACCCCTTCAATTTGTTCTCAGAGGAAAAAAACATAACATGGGAATTGAGAGGTATCGTTAACTGGTGGTTAAGAGCACAAGCTCTAGAGTAGCATCCTTTTTTTCATCATTGGCCCTACTAAGGACTTTTAAGACATATTTTTTGGAGTTTCCTGGCAATCCAGTGGTTAGGACTCGGCACACTCACTCCCCTGGCCGGGGTTCAATCTCTGGTCAGGGAACTAAGATCCGCTAAGTGGCATGGCCAAAAAGACATATTTTTCCTAACCGATCCCCTTCCTCTGTGAAATTTTAATACTATTGATTTACTATATGTCTATGTGCTGTGGCCCTTTGGAGGGCCATATACTATGGTGATGTCTATTTTTTCACCCCGTGGCAGCCAATTTTCACCCCCTTGAGAAGGCAGGTTACGGAGAGCCATACTACCTGGCTTCAAATCCTAGCCATACTGCTCATTAGCTGTGTAATCTTGTGCAAACCATTTAACCTCTGTGCCTCAGTTTTCTCTCTGTAAGATGGAAATAACAACAGTACTGTCCTCATAGAAATGCTGTGAAGATTAAAAAATTTATACATATAAAGTGCACAGCAAGCCTAGCATAGAAATACAAGTCCTTTCCTACTTTGCATACATTTTTCTTTCTTCTATCTCTTTGGTCTATTTTCATTTTACCTTGTTACACTGATCTTTGTGAATGGTCTCTTGGTGCTTAAATTTTTTTCTGCTTATGATTCAGAGAATATTTTATTATTAATATTATCCCTGATAGTTTTCCACTCTTTGGTATATAAAAATGACTTGACTTCATAGCAATGTCACTGAATGGTGTTTAATAAAGCCCTATTTTAAAGGGGGGAGAAAAAACAGTAATTCTTTTTTCAAAAACAAAGTACCAGTCTTCAGAGACTCTGATTTTATTTCTGTTCCTCATATTATTTTTCTGTTTTAGCGCAATGCCTAGACATTGATTATTTAAAACTCTTATCAAAATTCTGAACGAGGACTTCCCTGGTGGCACAGTGGTTAAGAATCCGCCTGCCAATGCAGGGGACACAAAGATACCACATGCTGAAGAGCAACTAAGCCCGTGAGCCACAACTACTGAGCCTGCACTCTAGAGCCCGCGAGCCACAGCTACTAAGCCTGCGAGCCACAACTACTGAGCCCACGTGCCGCCAACTACTGAAGCCCATGTGCCGCAACAAGTGAAGTCACTGCAATGAGAAGCCCGTGCACCGCAAGGAAGAGTAGTCCCCGCTCTCTGCAACTAGAAAAAGCCCATGGGCAGCAATGAAGACCCAACACAGACAAAAATAAATAAATAAAATAAATACATTAAAAAAAATTCTGCACAAAACCAGAATTATTTGGTAGACTCTTTGTTTCACTAAAATTTAAAAATTTTGTCCAGATGTTTAATGTTATGTAGCTATTGTTGATTACAGGTGTGGAAGTTGGTCGGGGATAAAGTGAGCACCTGCCTTTGGAGGTCACCTGCATTTCAGGCCCACATAGTGTTCCAGGAAGTTTCACACACTGGTAAAAGCTAGGAGGCCCCATACAATGGAGAAGGTGGACACTGAACTGTGGGTTGTTGCACGTTCCCCACATCTCTGAGCCGTATCTCTAGGTACGTCACCTTCCCAGTCTGCTTTAGAGGTGTAACAATATTTTGCCACGCATCTCACAGTTTATCTGAGATTGTCAAACCCTTTATGCACACTCTACAACGACTGTCGCCTTTAACTATCAGTTTTGATAATGAAGAAGCAGGAGCACGAACTGCTGAACCTAATCAGAACCAGAAGCACTGGCTGAATTCAATTCCCTCAAAACATTTATTGAGCCTTTATTGTGTATGTGTGTACTACAAAGGTGAATAAATTCAAATCCCTAAAAATGCATAGCACACAAGGGAGAGAGACATGTACAAAAATAACCCAAATACAAGGCAGAGAGGGGTAGATGAGACAACAGACGTGATCAGAGTGCCTCAGGGCACGGAGGAGGGGACAACATATTTGACTGAAAGAATCCGGAAGGGCATTTTGGAGGAGGTGGCATTTGAAAAAGGTCATCTAGGAGTTTGAAGACATCTGTTGGAGGGCTGGAAAGAACATGTTAGGATATGATGAAACTCTTTAACTTGGTTCACAAGGCCCTCTCAAGGGGGTGGACTGGCCCCCTACTTTCTCTCTGGAGTCCTGTCTGAACACTTCCTGTCTTCTCTCCGGTCCAGCCATGCTGGCCCGTCTCAGTTCCTGCTACCCTCTCTCCAGCCCTATGATTTCTACATAGGCTGTTCTCTATGCCTGGAATACAATTTCCACCACCTATTCACCTAGTAACTCCTAATTATCCTTCAGACCCCAGCTCAAGCACCACTTCCTCAGGGAAGCCTTCTCTGATCTCCCTGATGAGATCAAACCCTTCAACACAGGCTCCATCCCATTCATTCATATGATCAGTTGATCAGTGTCTGTCTGTTCCAGTGGATCAAAAGCTCCATGAGGGCACCATCTGTGTGTTTCTTCACCTTTGCATTACCTGCATGTAGCGTGGGTATCCAATACCTATGAGGTGCTTAATAACTAGTCATTGAATGAGTAAATGAATTATTATGAGCCAAGGGAAAAAACAGAGAAGTGAAAAAACATGCAGTGTTCAAAAACTGGTAAAAAAATCTGGTTTGACTGAAGAATCTATCCTCAAATTTGTGCTCTGAGACCATAATGATGAAAAAGGTGTACATAGGGGTATTTGTGGGGGGGGCTATTAAATAATGTCTTTCTTTCCTCAACAGATAAAAAATCATATATTAGTGGATATAGGTTTCTCTATTTAAAAATTTTCTCTGATACGTGTTTCTTAAACTGTTAGAGTGTTTTTTCTCCCTGCTAATAAGAAGTAGTGAACAGCAAAATAAATAAATGTGCAGCAAATAATATTAGAAGAAAAAAGTTAATCATGGTTAAATGGACAGCATGGTCATTATGGACATGTGCTCAGAGATATTGCATTGTGCATACATATAACAGTTATATTTTTCATGAGTTAGGTTGTTCCTAATTGCTACGACTCCCGTTCTACTACAAAGATGTAGAAAGGGTTGGCCAGAATCAAACACTCATAGGAAAAAATGTAAGTTCATTAAAGCACCCAGACAGCTTGAAATAGTACAATTTTGCAACTGTGTAGATAAAACATCTGGGTGATTAGATGAATTTTTCATTTTCCACCTAACTGTGTTACAGTTACATACTCTTTCAATAGTCTGATATCACCATGGTAACTTTATATTTCATACACACACACACACACACACACACACACACACACACTTTGCTTTTGCTACATCTGAATTATCTGAAAGTCATTTAGGACTTAAAAATCACAATTACAGGAATTCCCTGGTGATCCAGTGGTTAGGACTCCGTGCTTTCACTGCCGAGGGCCTGAGTTCGATCCCTGGTCGGGCAACTAAGATCCCACAAGCTGTGCGGCACAGCCAAAAACCATTTTTTTTAAAATAAAAATCATAATTACAACACTACCTTCTATTCGTTCAGAGAATTTCACTCTGTTTTCATATTGTTACCAGAGTTTCTGAGTTTTCCTGACTATTTTCTAATTCAGGATTTTTTGTTAAGAGTAATTTGTAATTCAAAACTCTCATTTGTTCTAGGATTTTTTTATCCATTGTATTTTCCTAAAGTATTCATTTTATTTTTTTCTTCCTCTCTTTTATTTAATCATTAAATTATCTTATTTTATTTAGCTTTATACTAAAATAACCCAATACATTATACTGACCTCACCAAAGCTAGCCATATGTACAGCATTTACTTAATTGAACCTTTCTGGCTTGTCTTGTTCTATATTTAAGCCTCCATTATGCAATGCTATTTACTTGATTTATTGGATTTGGCTTGCATGTTTTATAAATTGTGACTGTTGGGAAAATTTTAAAGAGATTGACTTGGCCTGATTGGGGAGTTTCATAGTGAGGACTCATTGCCATTGAAGCTACATTCGTTTGAAAAAAATATCCATTTTAATAAGGACCTTGATCTAGGAGTAAATAACACAGGCTTCTAGAAGCTAGGACAAAGGGTTTGTTCCAGTTTTTGATTTTTTCCAATATTAGAATTTGTTTAAAATCTCCACTTAAGACTAAGCATATGAGATACCAAAAACCAGGGTAAGGGGTTAGAAATTCTGTCACTGAGATGTTTCAGAATATCTGAATAGAGGGCATTGTGCACGTCCTAAATTTAAATAGTTTTTTACATTGCTCTCTTTCCATCCAGCAATTTGGGCTTCTACCTAAGTCCTTTTCTAAGGGCTTATACTCCTTTTCTAAGGCTACCTTTATGTAAAATAGGTAGCATAATCATTACCATGTTAACAAAGTTTAACGAGCATTACTCCTTAAATAACTTAATATCCTTTAATATCCATACACTGATGAAAGGGACTAATTCAATATATTAAAAATCCTGCTTTTGCCTTTACCTGTGGTTTGAATCCCTAATTTTGCATGGCTTTTGCTCTACTTAGTAGTACACGGGACACTACAATACGATGTGCCAGGCAATGTGCTAAGTGCTAAGGAGTCAAAACTAAGGTAAACACAGTCCCTGCCCTTACGGAGCTCACAGACACATGATGAAGTAATGGTGACACGTACAAGGTGTAGTGGTGATATTCAGGAAGGCCGGTGGAAAGGAGGATCAGGGAAAACTGCAGAGAAGTGGTCACTCGAACTGACGGTTATAAGAAATTCGGATCTATTCCATCAGACTGTTGGGGAAGGCATTCTGGGAGAGGAAACAGCACAAATGGAGATGTGATGCCTCATCATTCATTCAATCATTTAACAAATGATTTGAGCAAATTTACTTGCTGAGCAAGTTCTATGGGCTGTGAATGGAAGACAGGGCTCTGTATCCAGAAGTGTAATGAATATTTAGTGGGGTGGAAGACCCAATCAGCAAATGATGGCAATACAGCACTGTAAGTATAATAATAGAGGGACTCACAAGGTCAAATGGAGCTCAGAGGAAAGGCTGCCAATCCAGATTCATCCCACAGCTTAACTGAAGCCATCGCTCCATGTGGAGACTCCTGCTGCCCTTCTCCAAGGTATAGCCTCCTCCATCCAGTCTGAGTTGATTCCATTCATTCTGACACTGTATTTGGTTGTCAGCATTACCTTTCGGAGTGCCTGCCCTATGCTATGTTACTCCGCAGCCCTGACTCTGTCTATCCCAGCTGCCCCTGGGGTCACATGTGCTGTGCTAAGGACCTCAGAATTAAGACAACATGTAAAGAGAGAAATCTTGCCAAAGACTCAATGACACAAGAGTGACTAAGAGACCGACTGGTTGTGGAGATACTTGTCTCCAAACCAACAGCATTGTCTCATCTGGAAGCTTGTTAGAAATGCAACATCTCAGACCCCTTCTCAGACCCAACAATTTTAATGGAATCTCCAGTTGATTAATATTCCCATTAAAGTTGAGACCCACTGGTGTCGCTCATACCTTCAGGTACAGTTCCATTTAAGCCATTCTAAATGGATGGAGGTCTATTCCTAGGGCTGAACACAACATTTATCAACTTTCTTAGGTATCTTATTCCTCACTTGGATGTATACAGATGTAAATCCCTCAAGCAACATATCTGAAACCTTATTTTCCCTTCTGTTCTAAACTCAGTAGAGATGAAAACACATAGTCATCATTCTTTTTTTTTTTGCCTTTTGGCCGCACAGCGTGTGGGATGTGGGATCTTAGTTCTCTGACCAGGGATCAAACCTGGGCCCTGGGCAGTGAGAGCGCACAGTCCTAACCACTGGACCCCCAGGGAATTCCCTCATCATTCTTGTATATTAACCTTTCATATACTTTTTAAGTGCTTAGTTTCCTTAGCTCATAATTAATTTGAAAAAGCCTTCATTTGCACAAAAAGGGAAATTTCCTGGGTTAGGAAATTTTGCTAACTTAGATAGCACATGCCTCATTGTGAAATGCAGGGTCAAATTTTTCCTCTAAGTAGTATTTATTTTCTTGTAATACTGCTTTGTCAACAGCTATTGACTTCTGTTTTGCATAAAGTGTCCTGGAATGTTGCAGGCCTGACATACTAAGGCTTTTTCCTTTCCCTTGAAGTCTTTGATAACCACTGTGACCAGTCACTTCTGTGGAATGATTCCATCTTGCCCTGTGGTAGGGAATGACTTGCCTTATACCTGTCCGAGCCACCACTATGTCTAGCATAGTGATACCAAGATGATCAGAGATAGGATTCCAATGACCCACATTTTATTATCTTGGAGTCTCCCCAATAAAAGCAGTGGTATTGACTCAAGATGGGGCATTTATGGATGAGCATCTATATGTGGTACATTTTTACTAGTAAAATTTTTTTACTAGTAAAAACATAGTAAATGTAAAATTTTTAGGCTTTCCTCAAAGACTACTATTATAATAGTAGGCATAATACATTCTTCTCTTTATTCTGTACCTTAAAGGGATCACTATCTTTAGACAGCAATGATTTTCTGCATACTTGTATATATTTTTGTAACTTCTCCAAGGACATAAATACTCTGCCTCAGGCAAACTGCTCTGTTCATATCTCCTTGGATCTGTCCTACTCATGCCCACTCTGTACCTTTGGTTTACAGTTCCTCCTGCCTGGAGGGCTTTGCCCCATCCTCTCCATTTGTGTATGTGTTTGTGCTTCTTTCAAGGTTCAGTTCAAGTCTGAACACCTCCAAGAAATCCCTGTTCAGTTACCTGAACTCTTGGTAATTCATCCCTTTCCTGGTTTCCATACCTTCTTACTAGTTTAGCCCTTAGTCTGTGCTATTATTGTTTAGTGAAACTGTTACTTCTTCAGGGCATCCCCTGTGTGGTGGAAAGGATGATGAGATAAGTCTACCTTAAGAGTCCCAGAAGCTCTTTATTTCCCACCAAAAAGTTTTTCTTTCATGGACAAGATTAAATTTCTTAAAACTAAGGGTTTTGAATTCTTTATCTTTAACATAAACTTCACAGTGCCAAGTTAATTACTCTAAAGCAAAGTTTTCATCATATTAGCTTCATATTCAAAAGGCTTCCTCAGCTTTTCATTACCAAAACTCCAAATGCCAAAGGCAGGCCTGGCATTGAAGGCCATCACATCTGATCAAAGCTACTTTCTGGTGTCACCATTCACTAATTCCCCACACAAACTCCTGTTCCAGTTGATAAAATCTTTTTCCTGCTTACTAAATTAAAAATGGAGATATACTGCCTTTGCTTTTCCCTTTGCCAATGATGCCTTCTCTCTAACCCTCTGCTATGCAAATCCTCATCACTTCAAGATTCAGCTCGAGCCTAGGTCTCTTGGAAGTCTACCTCCTACAAGACCTTCTTGTGCTACTTATTCAGTGTCCAGTATGTAACAAAACTGTAAATTCCTGAAGGCAGAATCAATCTTATATTCCTTTACTGGACTTTGAGCCCCTTGAGGACAGGACTGGTATTCTAGCCATCTGTGAGTTTCCAATACCTAGTGCCATTCCTGGTAAACAGTAGGTGCTTAAAATAAATGTTTTAAATGAATGAATGAATGAACTCTTCTACAGGGATACAAGGCTCAATATGTAAGGCTATTTCGTTGAGTAGCCTTACATTGAAAGCAGGAGGAAATGCTACAAAAGTGCATCCTACAGCCTGAGACTTGGGAAAGGGGTCATTGTTGTCAGGCAGCCAACCCTGGCTCCAGGGGGTCTTTATAGTCTGGGTCATTTTTAGCAACACCATAGGGTGTTAAGCAGCAATTGCTCCAGTTTACCATCCTTGGGGGGGCAGCTCTGCTCTGCCCTTTGCACCTGGCATAGTGCCTGGCATAGTATTAACACTGTAGTGGACACTTCATAAATATGAGAATTAAGGGCAAATATTGAGTTATTAGCAAATGGTCAAGCAAGCTGCTCTTGAGATGCGTAGTACTATGCATATTTTTACTGCTAAAAAATAATATACATCTTGACCTTGTGGTGGACATACTAATCTTAATGGGATAAAACTGCATAGAACTAAGTACACACAAACACACACACACAGAGCAATTTTTCTTTCTTGGACATTTATCCCAGAGAAATGAGAACTTACATTCACACAAAAATCTGTCTACAAACAGATTTATAGTAGTTTTATTTTTAATATCCCTTGAGAGGAAGCAACCCAAATGTCTTTCAGCGGGTGAATAGTTAAACAAATTATGGTGTCTCCATACCATAGAATATCACTCAGCAAGACAAAGAAGCAAACTGTTGACACACAACAACTTGGATGGATCTCAATGGAACTATGCTTAGTGAAAACGCCCGTCTCAAAAGTTCACTTACTATATGATTCCATCTATACAACATTCTTGAAATGACAAAATTATAGAGATAGAGAACAGATTAGCAGTTGCCAGGGTTTAGAAAGTGGGGTAGGAGGGGGATGGCCGGGGCTGTGAAATGGTAGCACGAAGGACGTGTGTTATGGAACTATGCTAACTATGCTGTATCTCAACTGGTGGTGCTCACAAAAATCTACACGTGATAAAATTGTGTGGAACTAAGTATACACACACACACACACACACACACACACACAAAGGAGTGCACGTAAAACTGAATAAGTTTGCTGGATTGCATCAATGTTAATTTCCTGGCTGTGACATTGTACTATAATTATGTAAGAAGTTACCATGGAATGAAACTGGGCAACGGGTATGTGGACTTTCTTACAATTATATGAGAATTTACAATTCTCTCGAAATAAAAAGTCTTAAAAAAACAGTAATTTCTCTGAATCTGGGGCTGTTTTCAGAATTAATAAGACAAAATATACAATGCAGATCTTTAAAAAGCCTTCTTTATGTATGTAAACCTTTAATATTATTTTTAGTTCTGAAGGGGAACCTCAGCATCAGGTTTTATAATTCAAAATTACACCAACTGATGTACCTAACCTCGATTCTACCTTTTCCATTTGGAGTTTAGGGCTTTATTCATTTCTGTCACTTATTAGTGTTCACTAGTTTTGCTAGCAACTTCAGTAAATGTTTCTACTACTTAAGAGATTTTGTGTGAGACAGTGAATGCTGTATTATGTATGGGTGCTCTCTATAAATACTGTTTAAAATTAGATGGCAAAGACTTTTAATTCACATCCTGCCAACTGTTTTACCACATTTTTTTTCCCCTTGCCTGTTGGCCTGCTATGTTATCCTCTATAATGAGTGAGTTACAGTAATTGTAGCTGGAAACATCATCATGCAAGGGGGAAAAAAAAGCTCAAAACCTGCCTTATTTTTAAATCAGTAAAGCTTCTGTCATTTTTTGGCCAAGTTACAGCTTCACAGCAAAGTCAAAGAACCAGTAGAGCAAATGCCACGTGGGGAAAGGCTCCGTTGAAGCATAAATTAACTGTATTTCATTTTCCCTTAATAAAGAATTTCAGTTTTTCCACAGTTAACTGTATAATCAATTTGCTCCCCTGCTGGTTTGCTAACTTGCTGTTGGCTTTACTTCAATAATATTGAGCCCAGGCTGGAATGAGTGAAGGAGGAGCTGATTTCGCTGAGAATATGCCTCGGTGATAGAATATAGATTTGCCTTCTGGAATTCTGCTGGGCCTTTTATCCTTAAAGAGCCTAAACGTATTGCCCCAAGACCCCACACTCCTCTGGTCACCCAGCTCTCTGTTATAATGCGTGGTATATTCATAGAGCTTCTTTAATCATGCTTTGGTGACTGGATGATATTACAGTTTTAAACCCTTCTTAGTCTTCTGCAGCCTTGGGCTTCCTAAGCCCCCTAGTACCTCTGGAAGACGTTTTGTTTTATTATTTAAAAAAAAAATCTATTAAGGGGACTTCCCTGGTGGTCCAGTGGTTACGAATCTGCCTTCCAATGCAGGGGACGTGGGTTCGATCCCTGATCCAGGAACTAAGATCCCACATGCCTCTGGGCAACTAAGCTCATGCGCTGCAACTACTGAGCCCGCATGAGCGAGCCACAACTACAGAGCCCACGCGCTCTGAAGCCTGCACGCCACAGCTAACAAGAAGCCTGCATGCTGCAACGAGTGATCCACCATGCCCGCACCAAAGATCCCACGTGCCGCAACTAAGACCCGACGCAGCCAAAAATAAATAAATAAATAAATATTTAAAAAAATCATCTACACAAGAACTGAGAGTTCTAAGTAAGAAAGTATTTCAAGTCAAGTTGCTTCCATGAGTAATGCAAGGTAACTTTATATCAACTGCTGCTGTGCAATCAGGACTTTAATTGTAAAATTATCCTACTGGAAGGGCTGGAGAAAGCACAGAAAAAATACATTCTATCCTAACTGCTGATTTTGTTCTTCCTGCCCTTCCCATGCCTAGAAATTATACCCTATACTATGGGTTTGTTCACTAACACACTTGTAATTCCTCATTTTTTTTCCAGCTCTCTGGATTACAAAACACAAGTTAAACATACAAGATAAACAAATATTATCTTTAGTCACAGAATCACCAGACAAAAAGCTCTTCAGAGCAAGCCATCTCCACCCTCTGCAGGGCTATGTCCGCTCTTCATTCCTAAAGCAGCTCTTCAATTTGAGGACAGTACACTTGGTAGAACTGGGGGAAGCTGTTAGGCACCAAAGTCAAACCATTGACCCCTCCTCTATCAGCCACAAATTTCATTTGTCCCCCGAATAGCTTCATAGTTACATAAACTCCTAAGGTGCCTTCCAGAAGGCTGTGGAAGAGTGTATGGTTACAAAGACTTCTTGGTATTCTTGGTTGAGAAACACACAAAGAGCCTCCCGTTCTCAACTTTGGTTATTTCCTTTGTTATCCTTATGGTTTTAGCTTTTACTGTATAGCACTGAAGTATATTTCTCATGGTTCTCACTCCTGGCTCATCATTACATAATGGGTTGGGATGAGGTTTTGCTTTTGTTCTCTTCCCCAAATCTACTGTAAATCTCAGTTTTTTTTCTTCTCCTGCTTTTCCCAAGAGAGTACCCAGGAAGTATTCTAATTAACTGAACTAGTTTTCTCTATTTCACTCAGTTTTTCCATCTGAAGGGAGGGTCCATTTAAATTGACTTTTTTCCTGAAAGAAATAGTTCTTTTTCTGCGTTATGTGAGAACGGTAAAAAGAAGTTAAAGGATAAGGAAATATGCCATTTAACATAAACTTTGCCCCTCGGGAATCTCTAAGGTTTGAGGTACACCCTAAACTATGCCTAAAAGGCAAGAAAACGTTCATTATGGTCCTGTCATCGGAACATAAATCTGAGGCTGATAAGCAATGCTAGGCTTCCTGAAACTTTTTCAGTGAACTGACCAAATCAAAAATTGAGCTTAATTGGCTTGACATCAGGGCAATAGTGGAAATTCAAACGTACTAGAGTGACAATTCATCTCTGTTTGACAGAATCCACAGGAAAATTAATATAAAGATAATTATGATTGATTGAATCTCCCTTTGGCAATCTTTGAGAATTATTTTTTGAGAAAAATTGTAATTGAGAATGGCATATTTATTTAAGGAAAGCAACCTAACATAGTGTCACTGAAGCAGGATGTGCTGGTTAAAGCCTCTCCTGCCATTTCTCCTCAAGATCTAGACCAGATTAGGGGTATGGTCAGTCTCATCAAGGCTCAGAACAGCTGGACTGGGCCAAAAAGCACTTTGAAGACAGTCGTTTGACTGCTTTGGGACAAGCCATGACAAGTCTAGGCAATAATTTGAAAGAAACTTCCGAAAAGATCATGTTCCAAGCTCCCAATTTAGAAAGCAGTAGGAATCGTGACCAGTCAAATAATGGTGGCCACACCCACCGTGCCCATTCAGAGAACCGTCCAAGAGCTCTATGGTGTGACTCACTTCACATCCACAGAGAAGATGTTCTGCAAATGTTTTCTTCGAGACTGAAGTTTTTTATCTTCTAATCCCTGCTTGAGAGTGAATCGAAATTCCCACTTTCCCTTTTCTTTTCAGCATTTGCTGAGACGGTCACTGTTTCTTTGGTCTTTGGTCTATGAATTCACCATTACTGATCTTTAATCAACTTGCATATTCTCATTCTCAACTAATTTCTTGGTAAAGAGAATCTGCACGGGCATATCTGTTATTTCTAATAGATATTTTTCTTCGAGTTTATAGAGGCTGTGATAAAAAGGGATAAAATGGAGACTAATGCTCTTTTTCTCTCTTCTGGCCCTTAAGAAAATGAGAGGACTGAGGGAATCATTTATGAAAGCAAAACAAAGTTTTATTGGTCTTTGTAGGGCAGGTAGCTATGAATACCTTGCTTCCGTGAAAAAGCTGATAGTCTTTGGATAAGTATGCTTGAAGGCAAGAAATTCCTCTCTTTAGCATGGCCAAGCAGAACACACACACACACACACACACACACACACCATAAACGAATCAAAACAGAAGATCAGAGTGAAGAAAGTGAAGGCAAAATTGAAAGAGGTAAGAAGACTAAAGTTAAAATTCAGTGCATGACACCCCAGGTTGTTGTTTTTCTTTTCTGCCCTGTGATTAGAAGCATTCAGTGTAACAACTGGCCAAGACGGGGATCAGAATAACAGCTAAGAAAGAAATTGCAAGAAAAAGTATAAAAAGTTTTTGAAGAGAAAAACTACTTTTTCTCTTCTTCCTTTGATATTAAACTCACACAGTGTCTCTCTCTCTCTCACATACACACACACACACACACACACACACATCACTTATATAACTTAGAAAACAAAAATGTTCCTCGTTTCCACCTATACATGCTTTGGAGGGATGTATAGAAAACAATATACTTAACTACTGTTGGATACAATAAAGGAAATTTATCAGACAAGGTTACCTAGCATTTTTAAGTTAAAAATTAGAGAAATTTGGATTTCTCAAATGAGTCAACTTATACATGAAGTGGAAACTGAAAATTTACTAGTGCCATGGCATTTATCAAAAATCTCACCTCTACCCAAATAACTGTCAGGGGAAACAAGATGAAACTGAAGCATCTGCTTCCCATTTATTCATTTATTAATTATTTAACAAATATTTGTTATACACCTGCTAAAGCACTGGGTACCATGAGGGACTGTATCAATTAGGGTCCCAAGAGTAAACAGATGGCACATTCAAATTAGGATAATCCAAAGGGAGTTTATTTACAAAAGGGATTTGTTGCAAAGGTTTGGATAAGGAGGAACTGTGCAGGAACCCAAGGCCAGCACCAACATAGCTGTCACCACCCCTGGGTTCTGAAGGGACCAGAAGAGGGGAGAGCAAAGGAAGCAGCCAGAGATAGACTTGCGAGGAGCAGAGGACCTCATAGGGAAGGAGCCAGGGGACCCAATACCCTGCTCTCACTCTCCCATCGCCCTCTGATCTCCACCTGGGGCTCCCCACCCCCTGAACCTGGAGGGCTCAGCGCCTGTGGACAGAGCCCTTACCCACGGGCCTCTGGGAGGCAGAGCAGAGGGGAGCAAAGGAGATCAGGAGGGGCAGATTCAGAGAAGCAGGTAAGAAAGCTTCTGTCCTCACAGAGTTTACTTTCCTTTTAGAAAGTGGATATGTTCACATGTAACAATAAGAGCCTTGAGTGCTATTAGGCAAGGACAAACCAAGGGCAAATTTCCAGTTGGGGCAGTAGGAAATGCAGGGCAGTAGCAATGACAGTGAGCTAATGTGTTCTGAATGGCTGCAGTGCTTCTTCAAAAGTAGCATTTTAATAGCATTCCAGGCAGGATTGTAGAATAATACACACCTTTCTCATTTTTAGAGAACTTTCTCCTTATAGGATGCTAATATAAGAAGTTGTAATGGGGAGAACAGAACCATTATGTGAAACACATACCCTATTTTCAATTTTTTTTCTCACCACAGAAGCATATGAGGTTGCCTATGCTTCTGGACTCTCCAGCACAGGTCTTATACATAAACTACATCTCACATACTTTTTAAAATAAAATTTCTCTTGTTTACAGTGCTACCTGTCCTTCAAGGCTGAACCTTCTCTTAGTTCTCCAACACTAATGTCTTCTTCTTCTAAGTCACCAGAGCACCTATATCCTTACTTTATTAGTTATTTGTTTATGTGTGTTTCTTCTGTCCTTTCATCGTGACCTTAAGTTGCTTAAAGGCTTATGGATTTTTAAATATTTCTTTAGATTTCTTTTCACAGTATCTATCACTCTGGGTAGTACATGAAGGTTATTGAGTTTGATTATTTATATCTGATTGTCTGGATAGATAAACTGTCCCACTGAAATTAACACAACATTTATTCTTCAACCTGCTGGATCAAGATCCTCCATATATGTGTCAATCATATGCCTTGTTGTGCCTGGTATAGTCTCAGTTTATGCCTGTATTATCTAAGTATTAATAGCTCTCTCCCCTCACTTATCAATATACTCTGAAGAAAATATTTGTAATGCACATACCAGGTAAGGGCCTAGTATTTGTAATATACAAAGAACCCTTTTTCTTTAAAATTTAAGTATACTTAATTTACAATGTTGTGTTAGTTTCAGGTGTACAGCAAAGTGATTCAGTTATACATATATATGTATCTATTCTTTTTCAGATTCTTTTCTATTACAGGTTATTACAAGATACTGAATATAGTTCCCTGTGCTATATAGTAGGACCTTGTTGTTTATCTACTTTATATAGAGTAGTGTGTATCTCTTAACCCCAAACTCCTAATTTATCCCTTCCCCCACCTTATAAAGAATTCCTACAACTCAAAAATAAAAACACAAAAAACTCTATTTAAAAATGGGCAGGGCTTCCCTGGTGGTGCAGTGGTTGGGAGTCAGCCTGCCGATGCAGGGGTCACGGGTTCGTGCCCCGGTCCGGGAAGATCCCACATGCCGCGGAGCGGCTGGGCCCGTGAGCCATGGCCGCTGAGCCTGCGCGTCTGGAGCCTGTGCTCCGCAACAGGAGAGGCCACAACAGTGAGAGGCCCGCGTACTGCAAAAAAAAAAAAAAAAAATGGGCAAAGGACTTAGGCAGATTTTTCTCCAGAGAAGATATATAAATAGCCAATAAGCACATGAAGAGATGCTCAACATCACTAATCATTAGGGAAATGCAAACAAAACCAGTGAGATATCATGTCACACTCATGAGGATGGCTAATAACAAGTGTTATTAAAATAACAAGTGTTGGTGAGGATGTAGAGAAATCGGTACCCTCATAAATGGTTGGTGGAAATGTAAAATTGTGCAGCCGCTGTGGAAAACAGTATGCTGGTTCCTCAAAAAATTAAACATGAATTCACTTATGACCCAGTCATTTCATTTCTAGGTGTATACTCAAGAGAAATAAAAAAGAGATATCCAGGGCTTCCCTGGTGGCGCAGTGGTTGAGAGTCCGCCTGCCGATGCAGGGGACACGGGTTCGTGCCCCGGTCCGGGAGGATCCCACATGCCGCGGAGCGGCTGGGCCCATGAGCCATGGCCACTGAGCCTGCGCGTCCGGAGCCTGTGTTCTGCAACGGGAGAGACCACAACAGTGAGAGGCCTACGTACCGCAAAAAAAAAAAAAAAAAAAAAAAAAAAAAAGAGATATCCATACAAAAACTTGTACATGGATGTTCATAGCTGCATTATTCATAATAACTGAAAGGTGGAAACAACCCAAATGTCCATCAACTGATGAATGGATAAACAGATTTGGTACAACCATAATATGGAAATCATTCAGCCATGAAAAGGAATGAAGTACCGATTCATGTACAACAGGGATGAATCTTGAAAATATTATACTCAGTAAAAGAAGCCAGGTACAAAAGGCCAAATATTATGTGATTCCATCTATATGAATTGTCCAGAATAGGCAAATCCATAGAGACCAAAAATAAGTTAGTGGTTGCTAAGGCCTGGGGGAAAGATGGCCAAGGAGCCACTGCTTAGTTTGTATGGGGTCTCCTTTAGGGGAGATGAAAATGGTTTGGAACCATATAGAGGTGATGGTTGTACAATACTGAATATACTAAAAACCACTGAATTGTACACTTTAAAATAGTGAATTTTATGTTATGTGAATTAAATCTCAATTTCACAAATTGCAAAAAATCTGTTAACAGAACAAAATCCCAACGTGTCCTGGTTTGGATAGTTAATTACACAATCATTCTATCTATAGGGCAATTATTAGGGCATAAATGGAAAAAAGGAAAGATTACAGAGATTGCAAGGAGCTGGGAGCTGAAGGACTGAACAAAGATCTTTTTTCGAGACCCAGTTCTCAAAGAGATAGACAATTAACATTACAGGAAGAAAGCTCTGGTTTTGTGTTTTCAATCTGGTATTATTCAGGATCAAGGCCAGACTGAAATTCCAAAGATTTTCTTGAAGAGTAAAGGTTAATATTCCTTAGTACAGAAGTTCCCCTAGCTGACAAATTTTAACTTAGAACTTTCAGATGGACGAGCAAAACTGGATACCTACAGACGTAGTGTTAATTCAGCAGAGGTAGGAGCTTAAGAACTTCAGTGCACAGCCAAAGTGCTGCTGCTAAAACTTTTGTGTCAGGATCCCACCAGCACCCTAGTTTTCATGGCACATTTCAATGAGCCCAAAGCCAGAGTCAGTGGCAGCTGACAGCAAGGAAGATCCTACAGCTGCTAAAGGGGTTCCCTGTGCTCTTGGCAAACTCATCAAGGAGAAGAGTTGCCTCCTTCCCACATGTGCGGTGGAGATGAAACTAACCCATTTTACACAAAGATGACTGATACAATGTGTATTAGCCTGACTCTTAAAGCTTAAAAGATGAACTCACACTCCTGTTTAGGAGAAATGCATTTGAGACGTATGAGTTTATAAACCTAGCCTGTTTGGAAGTAGACGCCTATACTGAATCTATTCCCTGCCTTTGTTTTATTTTACTTTATTTTTTAAATTAATTAATTAATTTATATTTGGCTGCATTGGGTCTTCGTTGCTGCGTGCTGGCTTTCTCTAGTTGCGGCGAGCAGGGGCTACTCTTCGTTGCGGTGCACAGGCTTCTCATTGCGGTGGCTTCTCTTGTTGTGGAGTACAGGCTCTAGGAGTGCAAGCTTCAGTAGTTGTGGCACGAGGGCTCAGTAGTTGTGGCGCACGGGCTTAGTTGCTATGCGGCATGTGGGATCTTCCTGGACCAGGGCTCGAACCCTTGTCCCCTGCATTGGCATGCGGATTCTTAACCACTGCTCCACCAGGGAAGTTCCCCTGCCTTTATTTTAAATCAGGTGTTAAGAGGTCTCCTTATGAAAGAAAATCCCCTGAACTCTCAACAAGGCCCTCTCAGGGGGGCATTGACTCTGCCTCAGTTTGTCACACCATCTTCTTGTCCTTCCTTTTATTCCTTTCTCCCTCCCTTTTACTGAAGACTTTCTCTAGACTTAGCAATAGAAAGTACACACAAAAGTAGACCCTGGAGATTTGCCCTCAGAGACCTCATCATCAAGTTGAAGAGACAAACAGAAATACATAGAAAATGGTAGATATTCTTATGCTTTAAACAACGTATGAGCATGTCACACAGTGATAAATGAACAAATTCGAAATGAGCAGAACAGGAGTACATACTGTGGGTTTCGGAGGAAGATCATCATGGGATGAAAAAGATTGAGAAGAGTTATTTTGTTTAAGGGAACTCTCATTATGAAGAACTGAAAGATTTTCTACTGACAGTTGAAAATACGTTGCCTATTGACTAGGGCTTGAAAATAGTTTTGTTTTACGTAGTTGTAATCAGATTTGAGGTGTACCATAAAATTCTAATACAGTCTCCTTTCCTAACGCCAAATTGGAGAGCCTCTTAGCATTTGTGCTAACAGGATTTGACCTATAATACATTGTGTTTATATAATACCCTATATTTAGCATCAAATGGAAAAGTTTTCCAATAATGAGGTTTTGGAACACAGTCAATTCATGGCATCAAGTCATGCTCATGACAGCTCAGCAGCTCTGAACTGTTCTTGAGAAGAAAGTGAGTGACAGAATGCAAAACTAGCAATTGTGCAGAGAACTGAGCTGTGCCCTTCATCAAAACTTGACTGTAAACTTTCTTTATAATGGACCACTTCCCTTTCTCTGGGGAAACTGTCCTTCATCCTCCCATCCCTCACTCCTAAAAACCTTTCATTCTATCTCAGTGGTAGTACTAGACCATCAGCTAAATTAGAACATTGGCAGGGTCCAATTTTTAGTTTGACAATTACTTCACTTAACCATATTTTTCCTTTCTGAAAAACCTGCCCAATCCACAACACAACAAAACAAAATAGATGGACCAAAACACCACCATCACCGCCAACAGCAAACAAAAATCCCCCAAATAACAATAACAACAAAAACTATGCCATGAGACAAAATTCCCCCACTGATTTCACTCAGCAAAGATTTTAGGGACCTATTTTGTGAGCCCGCCATACTGAGAACGTTCTGGCACAAAGAAATGAGAAATTTGCCTGTTTCAGGTATGGTTTTTAGGAATAGAATTTTCCATACTGTATTAGATCATTTTTCCATCAAGTCCAATATCCTGCTTAGCTCACATGAAGTTAATGATGGTGAAACGCTTTGAAAACATACATACCACATATATATATAAGCAATAATGAGCCTGCATGCTAGTAACTTTATGGTCCCAATCCCTGGTTCATGAAAGAATTTTTGAAAAGAACCTTAAATGAATAGAAGAGACAAAAGTATTAAAAAGATTAGCTTCTTGCTTCTTTTCACATTTTTTATGTTTTGAGCAAATAAATAATTAAAAAAAAAACCAAACAAACCTAGAAGTGTTAACAATTAAGGGTGTTTCCAGAACCAGCTAAGCGTGTGTTTGGTGATATTCTTTACAATGTGGACGTGTTCCTTGGGTCTGGCTGTGAAAAACTGAGTTCAGCAGGTTGCATGTAACCATAGGGCTCACAGCCTAGAAGTGATTCTTTTTGTTCTTTCTTCTCTCCTATTGGGCAGGGAATAGGAGGGACAGAAGCTTTACCAACCAGTATTTCTTCAATTGTTTAGCTTTAAATTTGCTCACAGAGTGGGAGCCATTTTCTTTCAGATCTGTTTACTTGGTATTTTTTTCAGGTTAGTTTAATTTGTACTTAAACTATGGGAAGAACATTAAAATAAACTATAGTGCTTGCTTTTTTACTTTAAGTATTGTTTACTGAACAGCTTTTTAAAATTAACGACGACTGAAGACTGTATGGGATTCATCAGTGAATTATGGTTGCTTTGCTCTCTACAAAGGCTGAAAAAGAAAAGAAATCACACTACAGAGTCCTTCATTCTTTGTGTTACTTTTTAAAAGGCATCTCAAATTTTCCATTTCGAAAGTTTCCAGATAACTTTACCATTTGGTCTTTATTTAATTTGGAGCTGTTTAGATCATTTCCCAAGAACACTTGGCTTCTTAAAAATTTCAGAATGATTAAGATATTGATGCTTTAGGAGCTTATATTTTTATTGGGATGTTATTTGAAATTCTATCTAGATTTTATCTAAGTTTTCTAAACATTACTGAATAACAGAGTTTATAAAATACAGAAGAAAAGGTGCCAAAATAACACAATATTTGTATGTAGTTTCTATCTCAAATAGCCCGAAGCACTTTGCGTGCAAATACTTATTCTATTTTATAGATGAGAAAATTTAGGGACTAGAATAACCATCATAGCGTTGCATAGTGAAAAATGCCCTGAGCTGGAAACAGACTGTTTATAGGTTTGAATGTATCATCAGAGGCCTGGCATTTAACCTCCCTGGGCCTCAGTCTCTCCACTGATAAAATGAGGGATTTGGACTAAATCTACTGAGAATCCTAACATGCTGCATGTCTAACCCTGGAGGAACTCTTCAACAGTAAGAAAAGGAATGCGAACTAAATTTAATTTGCCAACCCTAGTGAGGAAAGGGGACTGGGGTTGAGAAGGTATAAAGACACTGGAACAGGGAATTCCCTGGTGGTCCAGTGGTTAGAATTCTGCCCTTTCACAGCTGAGGGCTGGGGTTCGAACCCTGGTCAGGGAACTAAGATCCCCCCCCACACACACACAAAAGGCACTGGGACGTGGTGGCCTTGAGAGGAGGTATTGCTGGGATCAACCTCAGTGCTTTCACTGTCATGGACCTGGGTTCGACCTCCCGTCGGGGAACTAAGTCACACAAGCCTTGTGGCCAAAAAAAAAAAAAAGGTTCCAGTCAATTCAGTGAGGAAAAACCAGTCAGGCCCATTGTTTCCAGCCAGGCATGCCTAGTAACCCTTAGATTCCCAGACCTTTTATATCTTTGCTAACTTACTTTTAACTTGCTTTTCCAAAACCAGCCTATCTTGCCAGTAGGTTCACAGCTGCAATTGTATGTACACAATGCCAGGCACTAAATTAAATTCTTTTAGTTTCCAAATTAACTGACACCACCTAACCACACAACTAAAATGCTTCTCTGGTTATAAAAGCAATACATGTTTTACTGAAGAACATTAGGAAAAATTTTAAAAACTACAAGTAAGATGAAGATCGGCAATAAGCCCACTACCCAGAGAGTAAATGAAACATTTTAGTATGTTTCCGCCTGAGTTCTCTTCTGTGGGCATATCTACAGTTTCTGTTTTGAAAACTGGGATCACACTGTATACATGACTTTAAACCCCCTTTTAATATTAAGGGTATATTGTGAGCACTTTCACATCACAAATGCTCTTACATAGTAAGATGGTATTTCATTCTGATGCCAAACATCTGGATGAAAAGTTAAAAAATCAGTCAATTATCTGGATATCTTCAAATATCCAGATGTTTGGCACCAGGTCGACAAAACATTAAAATCATCGACCAAAATTTGCAGCTTTTGCACAGATGTCTGGCATTATGTAGGCAAACTCTCTCTGAACTGACTGGCCCCTTTGGCAGCAGAGGGACAGAGCATTTACTACATGCTTTATGTCCAAAGTGTTTCAAAGTGTAGCTCATGTGTGCGTGGGTAACTTTTTTTCATAATGAGTCAGCAGCACAAAGGATATGTATATATTTTAGGAACCTTCAATCCATTATGAAAAAAGTCCGCTATCTATATCTTTAGTCATTTCTCAGCCAATTTGACTGTTTGTTGACCTTGAGAGCTTAGGATAAAGGTGTCATTTCACCCAAGTCTTGGTGTTGAGGATTTGTATCCTAGTCAGGGATTTGTATTGTCTTCTTTGCTATAATGAAGACAGTTCTTTCTGGCTGATAATTTTATTAACAGATTGCTCTGAATATTTAAAAGTCATGTTAATACGCCAACATCCCGGACAACAGTCTCACTTAAAATACATTAAGATTGCTCTAAAAGGTAATTTTATGATTTTCTAATTACCTTGTTCCTTGGGTCATCGTCCTCCTTTTAGTTCTGTATTAGTGCCTGTATTTTCACTCGTACGCTTTTTTTTGATTCCTGAAGGCATCGTTTATGTAAGTTCAGTGAAGTTCAATGTCATCCACAATTGTGTCACGCCAAATTTTATGTACTTTAATACATATTTATAGTTATCTTTGAAATTTCCATCCTTAGTATATTTTTCTACTTCTTGACATGCTCAAGAATGCCTTTCATAGCTGTCTTTCATTTTCCATCCTATCTGGTTTTCTTTTCATTAGTGTTACTTTGATTATGTCTATTACATGTCTATTAGCATAAAAATATTTCTACTTCTGTTGCTGAAATAGGAAAGAAAAAAAAAAGAAAGAATCTACCCAAGTTATGCCAAAGAGAGCAATGTAGCTGAATAATGCAATGCACAAGTCAGTGAGTAACGTGAACTAAGTCCACGGCTTGCCTTTCACCCACGCAGCACTGCTCCTCTTGTCCCCTATGTTCTCTTCCTGGCTCCGTCGCCTCGTTGCTCAGCTGCCACAGGCAGGACATTAGCTGGGCCTTTGCCTCGGGTTCTTCATCCTTCAGCCATAAAAAATTAGATATTCCCACAGTGGTATGTCTTGTGAAATAATTTGTAAAGATTCCTTGACATCATAAACGTCAATATTAAATGTTACTGTTGAGTAGATTAATTAATCTGAATAAGTTGCATTGAAAAACCAGGTGGATATAAATTTTTGATTTTTCAAAAAAATATATAAATCACCCCACATCTGAGGACTACGGCTTCGTTTCTTGCAAGGCATTGTAATCTCATTTTCAGTTTTACCATTTGGGTCTATGTGTATTATTTGCTCTTGTGAATATTTTCTTCAAATTTATTGAGTGGTGTTCTTGCCCAATGGCAAATTACTTACGATTTTATATTCTGGGCACTTTTCTGGGGTCTGAACGGGTCTAAGTAGAGCAATCATTAATGAGGTGTATGCCACCGCTATTCTGGGATGATATCGTTCCACAATTGCTATGTTTTATATGACAGCAAATCTTTGGATAAAAATGAGAAATTACAGCTACTTAGCTGGATACTTGGAAATCTCTAGACAGTTGTATTCTTTCATGCAAAGTACTAGACTGCTGGGCTATAAAAACAGTAACCTTAGACTTTTGACCTAGTGTCCTTCAGATGTAGATTTCTGCGTGGCCATATAGGTTGTACATATAAATAATAAGTAGAAACATAGACGTGCACATACATGCAAAAACTGTTGAAAGAAATGGCAGAATCATTTCAATCGTTTATTTGGCAACTGCCAGTTGTATTCAGTTACTAATTGGTTGCTTTAAGGTTAAGCAGGTGGTTGACAAACTCAACTCTTTCACCTTAGTATTGGCATAGTCATATCGTGGTGCACATATTCCTCTGCGGCTGAATTTCAGTGACTATTTCCTGATATCTATCAATGATCAGAGAGGTTAAGATTCCTGTTTCTTTCACTTCCCTCATCCAATCCATTAGCAAGTCCTACAGCACTACCTTCAAAATATATTCTGAATCTAACTGATTCTCGCCGTCTCTACGACTTCCCCCTTGGCCCAGACTACTGTCACCACTTGCCTGAACTATGTAATCGCCTCTGGACTGGTCTCTGTCCTTCCAATCTTGTCTCTCCTAGGATCTCTTTGCTCCCCTCCAGGTGCCAGAATACTCTTTTAAAAATATAACCTGGATCATGTTACTTTTCTGCTCCTAAGCCTCCAAAAGCTTCCCAAAATATTCAGAATATAAGCTGATCTCTAAGATCCAACATGATCTGCATCCTGTTCATCGCTCTTCCTTTCACCAGCCACACAAGGCTTCTTACGGTTCCTCCCATATACGAAGCCAGCTTGTGTCTCAGGGCTATTGTAACCACTACATCCATGCCTGGAAGCTTCTTGCCTTGTAGACTCATACATCTCAGGTTCCTTCAACATTACCGCCTCAGAGAGACCTTCCCAGTCTTTGTTTTCTAAATGAGGTTGTCTACCCCTTGTCATTCTCAATACCCTTGACCTGCTTTATCTTGCTTCATGATACTTTTCACTATAGAAATTTGTTGAAAAATATTAAAAACAATATAAATAATTGGAGAGATCTATTTCCTCTATTCCTAGATAGTAATGTTCAGTATCATAAAGATATAAATTCTACCCCAAATGAATGAATCTATAAATTTAAAGCAATTTCAACCAAAATTCCAACTACCCTTTGAATTTGACAAAACAATATAAAATTAACCTATAAGAACAAGTGCAATGTGTACTTATTTCAGGATAAAGTAATGGAACAGAACAGAATCAGAAATTGACCTTTGTATACACAGGGTTTTAGCAATATGACAAAGATGATTTTTTATACAATTTTTAAAGGTTACTCCCCATTTACAGTTATTACAAAATACTGGCTATATTCCCTGTGTTGTACAATACATCTTGTAGCTTATTTTATACCCAATAGTTTGTACCTCCCACTCCCTCACCCCTGCCACTCCCTGCCCAGATATATTTCTGTTTATGGATTGTTATTTCTCTCAGCTACCAGCATATAATCTTCTTGAAAGAAGGAATGTTGTTCATTTTTTGCATTGATGTATCCCAGCACCTAAATTTGCCTGGCACATAGTATGTGCTCAGTAAATATCTTTTCACTGAAAAAATGACTCACGGTTGACTAATAAAGAACCTTTGTTCTCTAGATTTATATCGTTCTATCATACAGCTCTGGGCTTGCAATATTATCATGGAAACATTTCTTGGAGGCACAATTATTAGCAAATAATGTCTCCTAGACAACCTACTTAAAGAAATCTAGATAATATTAGGAGACAGTTGGATTCGAGCACCACCAGTTGATCAATTACATGATTTATTTGCTCAGCTGTGCTGATCATTTCTGCCAGGTGACCCAGACATGGGTCCTGTTGGCTTACAGCCTGAGTGGGGTGAGATGTGCCATCCTCACATGCCTCATGAGTGGAATGGGACTTACACCCTCACTCTCTGTGTTATTAGGGTCGGTTTTCTTTTCCATCTTGGTTCACCTCAGAAATCACTGAATATTCTGATGTTGTGGTAATTTCCCATGCTCTTAAAACTATTTTCTTCCACACTATTGAAGGATAAAAATGACAAAAGTTGACCCCAAAGGCCTAGCCACCTAAGCAGAAACTTCTCTTCTGTGAATACTTGGGTTAGTCCATAACAAGTATAGGCTGAATTCTTTCCATGTGTCAAACTATGTGGTAAGCATTAAGAAAAAGCAAAAATCACAACTGCCCTTTCATTTGATCATGCTTTTTTAGAGCTTTCACAGATATTCTCATTTATCTCATTCATAGTCCCTGCTCTCAAGAACTCTGTAATCTATTTGTGGGCTTTTAAAAAAATGTAAAATAATTTGAGACTAACGTGAAAGTATACAAAGCCTAAATTGCTTCGTTGGAATAAATATCACAGGAATTGAGGGCGTGGTAGGCTTGGACTGGAATGGACTTTTTTTTGTTTTAATTTACTTATTTTTATTTATTTTTGGCTGCATTGGGTCTTTGTTGCTGCGCGCAGGCTTTCTCTAGTTGCGGCGAGCGGGGGCTACTCTTCGTTGCGATGCTCAGGCTTCTCATTGCAGTGGCTTCTCTTGTTGCGGAGCATGGGCTCTAGGAATGCAGGCTTCAGTAGTTGTGGCGCACCGGCTCAGCAGTTGTGGCTCGCGGGCTCTAGAGCGCAGGTTCAGTAGTTGTGGCACACGGGCTTAGTTGCTCCGCGGCATGTGGGATCCTCCCGGACCAGGGCTCGAACCCGTGTTCCCTGCATTGGCAGGCGGATTCCTATCCACTGCGCCAGCAGGGAAGCCCCTGGATTGGACTTTTCAGAGAAGGTTTCAGAGAGGTTAGGGTCGATCCAAACCTTTGGCCAATTTCTCCACTGGACGATTGCTTACATTAATTTAAAACATATTTCACGTTCTCTAAGATCTTATATTCTAGTGGGAAAGTTATAAAGCTAACATTAAAACAAAGCTGAACTGGGTACTATAAGCAAAGCAGAACAGGACACCAGACGTAAAAGAGAGAGCTTTGGATCAGGCTATCAAGGAAAGCTTCATAGAGAAGGGCCCACAGGACCTGGTTTTCAAGGATGAGGAACACTACTGCAGTCACAATAAATTTATTCAACTGGCCATGACTCAGCATTGATTTGGTCAGCGTTACCAAAGCATTTTTAATATGTAGCTGCAACATAAATAACTTCCCAGAGGTAAATGCATCTTTTAGGTGTACAGTGAGCAGTATTATGAATGCAGTCTATCTCAGGAAGCTATTCCAGAATGGGATTCAAATCTACACACAATTAAGCAGAAAGGATGAATCACCCTCAAAATGGAGGAAATAACTATGCAAAACTTAACTGATTACTGATCGTTAGCCAAGAAACTTTTCTCTACTCCCCAAATCCAATAAAACAATACTACTTGCTCCTGTAAGTACAAAACTTAGTGCCAAAGAAAATAATCAGTACATTATATTGCTATGTAAATTAATGCAGAATTGATAAAAGGAGATGTATCAGATAATGTGCTCTTTATAGTAATCTTCGTTTTCAAAAAGGTGTAATCAATCCCATTTTGAGATGGCAAAACTGAGGCTCAGGAAGGTCAAGTACCCAAACTTCCACAGCTCCTAAATGGCATCACTACCAGGATTTGGAGTCTGGTCTGTCTGGCTCCATTACTACACTGTACGTTGCCATAAAGAAAACAAATGGGTGGGGTAGGGAGGAAGAGACAAATTAGGAGTTTGAGATCAACATATACACACTACTATATACAAAACAGATAAACAACAAGGACTCACTGTATAGCACAGGGAACTATATTCATTATCTTATAATAACCTATAATGGGAAGGAATCTGAAAAGGAATATGTGTATATATATATATATATATATACACACACACACACATATAACTGAATCTCTTCACTGTACACCTGAAACTGAAACTAACACAATATTGTAAATTAACTATACTTCAATTTTTAAAAATGATTATTAAAAAAAGTCTATTTTGTCTGTGAAAAAAAGAAGTGGGAAAGCAGGCTAGGGAGGAGCCAGAAGCCACCCTGTGTAACCCACGAAGTGAAGTGAGGCTCCTGCACAAGCATCTGCTGGGTGCACGGATGCCGCCCACTGTCAACCCAGGGCGCGTCATCTGCACCAAACCTTGCTTTTAGCAGCACTTTCATGGTTCTCAATAAGAACTTACTTTGACTTTTCACTTTTCTATATTTACACTGATCTTTACATGAAATTTACCCACGAGCCAAGGAAGCTGTTTGAAGCAATCCCAAACAAAGCACAAAACAAAGGTCTCTGAGTCAAGAGAGATTCAGAAGGCAGAAGTTTGGGCTGGTGCGTTAACATCCATCGGGAAAGTTAGCAGACTTTGCCCGGCAGCACTGGTAGGCAGAGGCCGGGAGCAGACCTCAGGGTAAGGAGGCAAGACAGCGTCCCAACTCTCTTGAGTTATGCCTCCATTTAATTTTGCTTGAATTTTGAGATCAAATCTGCCCATACGTAAATATGTCTTAACAAAAGCACATTTTAGGGGTTTCCCTGGTGGTGCAGTGGTTGAGAGTCCGCCTGCCGATGCAGCGGACACGGGTTCGTGCCCCGGTCCGGGAAGATCCCACATGCCGCGGAGCGGCTGGGCCCGTGAGCCATGGCCGCTGAGCCTGCGCGTCCGGAGCCTGTGCTCCACAACGGGAGAGGCCACAACAGTGAGAGGCCCGCGTAACGCAAAAAAAAAAAAAAAAAGCACATTTTAAAGCCAAATCTAAGTACTGTGTACATCAGCCACCATTTTACAGGACTCGAGCGGTGTTCTCATCCATGAATGCTATTAACTGAATGTTGGTTAGTGCTTAGAATGCAAACAAAAAGATAACATTTCATGCTTATTACCCTTGACATATTTCAAAAGAGAAGCGGCACTGGATGTGACAATTCAAAGAAATTCTAACAGAGAACACTACTTCTGCCCCCAATGTTTCCTGTATCTTCAAACAGAGGGGCTGAGTTTTATTTCTCCTGTCACTTATTTGTTGGTTCTTGCTCACAGGACTGGGATGAGTTCAGCAGATGGCCCTGGTGGTATTAGGGGAACAGGAGAAACAAGACTTGTGAACTTGTTCTGGAGGGAAAATTGGGGAGACAGAATTGGCAGACAGGATGGGATGAGGCCCTGGAATAGGCTGGGGCAACGGGTTCAGCACTAATGGTACCCCTTTTATGTGGCGCCTTGGTGACATAAGACCAGGTTCTAGTTCTTGATGTTGGTACCCATCTAGTCTACCTGCTCAGCAGGAGTCATTGTATTAAGACTTACTTACAGCAGCGACATGGATGGACCTAAAGATCATCATACTGAGTGAAGTCACACAGAGAAAGACAAATATATGATATCACTTACATGTGGAACCCAAAAAAAGGGTACAAATGAACTTATTTACAAAACAGAAGTACAGTCACCAAAGTAGAAAACAAACTTACGGTTATCAGGGGGTAAGGGGGAGAGGGATAAATTGGGAGATTGGGATTGACATACACACGCTACTATATATATTGATAAAACAGATAACTAATAAGGACCTACTGTGTAGCATAAGGAACTCTACTCAATACTCTGTAATGGCCTATATGGGAAAAGAACCTAAAAAAAGAGTGGATATATGTGTATGTATAACTGATTCACCTTGCTGTACACCTGAAACTAACAAAACATTGTAAATCAACTATACTCCAATAAAAATTTTTTTTAAAAAGACACTTATATAAACCTAGACAGACTTATCATAAGAGAGTTTTCAAAATCTTAGTAGTACTGTAATATTCTTTCTATCTGGTCTTGGACCTCTCCTGTCAGTTTTAAAAACCAGAATACAAACCTTAGGTCCTAAGATATCCTCTATTTTTTACTATTTTCTCTCATTATTTTAACTCAAAATCACAAAAGAAGACAGAAAAACCTCATTCGAATGCCATGGGAATATGACAGTGGGTTGCACTTGGGAAACACAAGCACCGTTACCTGTGGATTATATTACTAGGAAGTTTACTGTAAGTGGAAATAAAGTGTATCAAATATGATTTTCTCATAGAAACAGTGCTATAACCGAAGGGTAAGTTCCTGACCTAGGGTCTTATGCCAATTTTTACCAAATGCAGGACTTAATAAACTATAAATGATATATTTTATGTTTCATAGCATAAACCTTTCTAAAGCAGACATAAATCAATTAAGTAGCGCTACAAGTAGTCAATAAACATAAAATCCATTTAATATGATGCAGTCTGACTGCGTTTTCCTGCCAAATATTTTACCGAAGCAAAACAGCTCTAAGGAGCGCGTTTATTAGTTTTACGGATTTCAGGATGATTTTCTTGAGGACATTTTGAAGAGCACGTTGAAGGAGAGTTTGGGGCAGTGAGCTGATGCCATTTTGGAAAAGAGAAAACTAACTCAGTTTTCTATGGTTCCCTCGTTTTCTTATAGTCAATTTTCCTATCATAAAACCTAGGGATTAGAACTAATCACGGCCTGCTAGTGTGCTTGAGGTTGGGATTCATTTCCTCAAAAGGGGAGCATAACATATGTTCATGTGAGAAACTGTTTAAGTGTCGGGAGTTGCAACGCGGGTGTAGCTGGCAGAGGGCTGTAAGTGTGAATTGCTATGAGTACAAATCACCACAATGATTGCTTGCGTGACTTTTCCCCCCTTCCAATTTATCACTGAGCAGAAGAAACATTAACTGGAAAACTTTGGTGCTTACAATCCTAGTTAATAAATTCAGGGCAAAAAAATGAGCAGATCCTGAGAATTCTGGACTAGACCTGAAAACCATCCCAAATGTTATCATTCTGACTACAATTTCACAATAAGAAATCACCAGTTATCCTTTAAGAAGCCAATCAATGTCAAGGGAAAATGGATCTGATAATAATTCTCCAAATCTTGCAACAAAATCCTGAATTTTCTATCAGGTTAGTCTGTGTAACAGGACACAGAGAACAGTGCAATTTTGTTCTGATTTGTGTTAGAGGGAAAAAAAGGGAAACCATTCATTTAATTGTATTATATCAAAATTGATTTGGGAAAAAGTCACAAATTAGTTCCGCCATTTCTGACAACATGATTTTTATCAGCTTGGCTAAATCGTGTAGGGAGGGGTGGGTGGGAGCGGAGATTTTATTACAAATCTCGGGAAAAAGACCTTTCCATCAACATGATTCAACTTTCATTTGCAGATATCAGCGTTCAGAATAACTCTCCTATAGCTGTGTTTACTTTCTGCAGAACTTGCCCTTTGTCAGGTCCATTTATCTTAAAAGGCCCAGTTATTCCTTTCCTTAGTCCACAACCAACTCCACTAAAGCTGTGTTTATCTCTGCTTGTTTTCTAATCTAGTGGAACTGAGGCGGCTAGATGGTCAAGTATGATTTCCCCTTGAAATAGAAACTGCTGTTTACCTAGCATGTTGCAAAGCAGTAGTCTTGTTTTCTAAAATCACCTGAAACATACTAGAAAGCAAGAAGGTCACAAACCAACCTTTCTGGGATAAAGGCACTGGTGTTGTCCAGATCTTGTCCTTCAGGGACAGGAAAAGTGATGTCCTCAGGCTCTGAAAGGGGAGGAGGGCCACCAGGCTGTTAGGCTCTTCTAAGTACAGAAAAAAAGAAAAAAAAGGAAGCAAAGTAGGGACCGGCGATTGGTTTTGCCTCTTTAGCAAGTCCAGTTTTCTCCAGACTATTTCTGTTTTGCCTTCATAACAGTGAGTGAATTCCTTTGAAACAAGAAGGCATTTCTTTTAAGAATACCTTTCTCCTCAGCTCCTGTTTTCTGATCCTCTAAACCAACCCTCATTTTGACTTGACAACTAAGGGAATAAACACAGGAAAATTGTGTTGAAGCTGCAGACTGGGGGGAAAAAAACAGCGTTAAAAGAAGGAAAACCAGGCTTCCCCAGTGGCACAGTGGTTAAGAATCCGCCTGCCAATGCAGCGGACACAGGTTCAAGCCCTGGTCCAGGAAGATCCCACATGCCGCATAGCAGCTAAGCCTGTGCGCCACAACTACTGAGCCCGCGTGCCACAACTACTGAAGCCTGTGTGCCTGGAGCCCATGCTCTGCCACAAGAGAAGCCACCACAAGGAGAAGCCTGCACACTACGATGAAGAGTAGCCCCCACTCGCCACAACTAGAGAAAGCCCGTGCATAGCAACGATGACCCAACTCAGCCAAAAATAAATAAATAAGACAAATACATTTATTAAAAAAAAAAAGTAAAATCAGTACGTGTAGAGCTTGAAACCCTGGAGGGGAAGGACCACTGTAGCCGCCAAGAGCAAAGGTGTGAGCTAACTTCAGCCTTTAAATGGAAGAGGCCTCAGCTCAATTCAAAACCTGTTTAAAAGTCAACACATCTTGAACAGGAGATAAGTCCTTTAGGCAAAATGGGGAAACTCATTAAGAGGTACTTGTAAGACTTAAACTGAGAGGTCTCTCAGGTGACTCCGTGGCCGGGGGTGGGGGGCAATCATCATCCTTATAGGAAGAGCTTAGCAATGATTGTAAAATAATACTATCCGCTGAGCGCTGTCTTATGCCAGGTGCTTTACATCTCATTTGACTTGCAAAGCAGCCCTATTCATTATTGTCATTGCCTCCTCCTGTGGCTACCTCTTCAGTGACAAGACTGGGCTTTGAACCTAGAACTTTATGCCTTTTCTGCTACACAAAGTGGCTTCCCTCAAAAGAAGTAATCAGCGTAACTGCTTTGTAAGCAGTCAAGTTCTGTAATATTTTATAGTTAAAGCTTTCCCACTCTGCAAAGTCCAGCCAACATTCAAAACAGAGCTCTCCTCTGTAAAGTGGCAGGAGCCTGGGTTTAGCTGTCACTCGCTGCCTGCCTTCTTTACCCCAGCTGGAACCCCAATGGTTTTAGTCTGGAAAACAGTGATGATAATAGCTCCTTAAAAACTTTTCTGAGGGAATTCCCTGGCGGTCCAGTGGTCAGGACTCGGTGCTTTCACTGCCGAGAGCGTGGGTTCGATCCCTGCTCTGGGAACTAAGATCCCACAAGCCATGCGATTACGCCAGAAAAAACAAAACGAAACAAAACTGTTTTGAGGTACAAATGAAGTAACATATGTAAAACAGTGCTCGACACATAGTAGGCAAAGCTGGCACTCAATAAACATCCCTTTATCCTCTTTCCTCATAACTGCTCAAAAACGATAAAATGTGTTCTCTGTCTTGACGAATACCGTTCATCTATTCAGTCACCTAAGCTGTCAACTTTGAAAGAATCACTCATGGATCCATTCAAAAAATACTTTCTGAGGGCTTCCCTGGTGGTGCAGTGGTTGAGAGTCCGCCTGCCGATGCAGGGAACACGGGTTCGTGCCCCGGTCCGGGAAGATCCCACATGCCGCGCAGCGCCTGGGCCCGTGAGCCATGGCCGCTGAGCCTGCGCGTCCGGAGCCTGTGCTCCGCAACGGGAGAGGCCACAGCAGTGAGAGGCCCGCGTACCGCAAAAAAAAACACAAAAAACTTTCTGAGCACTTACCAGTAGTGTTCTAGGTGAGACAGGAAGAAAGGTAGCAGGTCACCATCTGTAAACGAACGACATACTCATTGAGGATACACACGAACTGGTTAGAAGTGATTAGCCCCAAGATGGCGGAAGATTCAACTTCCGGTAGAACTTGAGCCTCATTATGTGCTTATTGTAATATATTAGCATATGCGAAATGACACACCCACAAGCGCCATGACAGTTCCGAGGCTGACCATAAAAGGCCAAAAAGTGGGCAGTGGCCCAATTCCTGGAAATCCCCGCTCCTTCCCCCAAATAGTTGCAATAATCCTCCCACTCATTAGCATATGAAATTACCCAGTCCATAAAAACTAACCACCCCATGTTTTGGGGTCCCTCTCAATTTCCAAGACGATCCCCATGCCCTGGGGCCACGCTGACATGGATCACATTGTGCCTATGGAATGTATATCTCTCTAAATAAACCTGCTTTCACTTTACTATGTCTCCTGAATTCTTTCCGGCACAAAGCCAAGGATCCTCACTTGGCAGCTCATCCCAGGGACTCACCTGAGACCTGGGACATGACCATCCTCTCGCACCCCATTTTCCTGCAACATAAGCACTAGGGATCAGGAAGTGAACAGAACAGATGAAGATAATTTAACTACACTTGTCTACCTCCCCAGCTTCCCACCCAAATAACCACCAAAGTCCTATCCATTGTGTATACATCACTATGTTAGAAAGTGAGATCCTATCTATCTAGAACATCTTAAATCTATCCCATCCTCTTCTTTCCTACTGCCCCTCCAAAATGTGGAAATGCATTCTCTTCCAACTGTCTTAGACCAGTGGGTCTCAAACTTGAGCAGAATCACCCAGAGAACCAAGCAAAAGAGGCTGCCCAGAAAGCAGTTAACAGCGCCACTGGGGTTCCAACTGTTTCAAATGATCAGGGACCACGGAAAGAAACTCGTGCTTCACCAAAGAAAAATACCTAAACATCAAAACACTTAAATATTATGGAAAATAACATTGCAAAATATAAAATAAATTAAAATAAAGGAAACTTTGAAACTTAGGTACCAAGCAAATGCCAGGTCTAGCAAACATAATGCTAGTCCTAGATTACTTATTGATTTAAAAATAACAAAAAAATAGTAAAGTATAGAAACAAATTAATGTTTTATAGACCCTGGGAAAAAGAATTTTCAGCAAAGTACAAAAATTTAAAGCATTCCTCTCCCTAATTTTGTAATTCTTTACTATGGCTCAGAATGTCACTTCTGTTTTAAATAACAGAATAGATAACTGAGCAAGGAAACATAATTTGGATTATAAAATTCTTGCCTTAATAAAAATTCCTTAAACAGTGGGAAAAAAAAACAAAACAAAGAATCACCTGGAGATCTTGTTCACACCCAAAGTGCTGGGACCCACCCCCAGGTGATAGTGATACTGCTGCTCTAGGGACAACTTTGAAAACCACTGACATAGGTGGCTTTCACCTAGATTACTATTGCTTGCTCCAACGGTCACCTCACCATCTTCTAATCCAGTGGTTAGCAAACTCTGGATCCACAGCTTGTTTTTGTAAATAAAGTTTTACTGGCACACAACCATGCCCATTTGGTTACACATTGTCTATGGCTGCTTTTGTGCTACAAGGCAGATATAAGTGCTTGTGACAAAGACATATGCCTTATGACATATGACCCACAGAGCCTAAAATATTGATGATCTGGCCTTTTACAGGAAAAAATGTGCTGACCTCATCCTCACCTGCTACAAAAATGGTCCTTCCAAAAATAAGGCCCATCCTGTCACCTCCTGTTTTAAAAATACCAGTGGAATCCAAAGTCTCCTATGATACAACAAGCTGTCCAACCCTAGTTGGCCAATCTCTTTGTACCCTATCCTGTAATTTTGCCATCCTGGACTTCTTAATTTTCTCTGATCATGCCAAGATCGTCTCCCATTTCCCTGTCATCCCACATCTTGTCCATCTATCTACACTACGATTCTCCGTTCCTTCACAGGATGAGCAACTGTATCATGTGTGAGTTTAATGTTTGAGGATTCAACTATACACTCTGCAGAGAGACAGGGAGAAAGAGGACAGTCTGCCCGCCCATTCTGCTTCATGGGTTTGTGTTTCTGAATGAATGTGAGATGGGAGGCTTGAATCTACTGCTTCCTCAGTCTGCTCAGACCCAGTGTGACTCTCATATGTTCGTGCGAGTATCTCACCACAGAGGGTGTAATCCCAGTGTTTAAAGATAAGTGTTTTTCATACAACAGAGCCAATAAACACAAGCCAACTCTTCATCTGGTGCTCAAAGGAGAAGAAACAATCTGTTCCTAAACTGGAGGAAAATCTGGCTGTGTTGGGATTACTAGACACTGGATCTCTAGATACTGTATATGTAGATATTGTACCTTATGGGTAATTTAAGGGTTCACTTTAAACATCATCATTTAGAACCCAGTCCCTAAATAAGACCTGACTCCTTCTTTAAGCCTTAGCACAAATGTCCTTTCTTCTCATTTTCTCTGTCCTGGAGTCAGTCGTCCTCTGTGCTCCCATAAATACCTTCTGTTCCCTAAGTAATTTGTTTTACTTATTTATTTATTTTTATTTTATTTTATTTTATTTTTGTTTTTGGCCACGCTGCACGGCATGTGGGATCTTAGTTCCCTGACCAGTGATGGAACCTGGGCCCTCAGCAGTGGAAGCTTGGAGTCCTAATTCCCTGGACCTCCAGGGAATTCCCTCCCTAAGTAATTTGTATGTATCTGTATTAGAACACTGAACTGTAATTATTTATTTAATTTTCAGGCTCTCTCCATTAGGCAATGAGCCATTCAAGGATAAAGGCATAATTTAGTGATCCAGCATCTGTGTCTTTCCCACGACCCGAGCCTAAGTATAAACGTTTAACAAGAGTTTACTCATGGAATGGATAAAGTCCCACCTCTCACTTTAGACCACTCTCTTTTCTTTGAAATGATCAGTGAACTGCCACTGAAACTTTCAGTTAATGCCTATGGTTTAACATTTCAATGAATTTTAATTCTTCCGGTACTCATTTTCTTTTTTCAACTCGATTTAAGCTGGTTCAGGGCAGGATCTATATGCTTACCCCATTCTGAAAGCAAAATAATATTTGCTAGTGGATTGATGCAAATTTGAGTGTGATGTGTTAAGAACAGAGAGAGATTAATCAAATTAGTTTTTTCTTAGTCAGAGATTTTTTATGCCTGCTTGTCCAAAGTTATAAAGGCACTGCTATAGAGTGAATGTTTCTATCCCTCTCAAATTCATATGTTGCAACCTAATCTCCAATGTAATGGTGTTTGGAGGTGTGGCCTCTGGGAGGCGATTAGGTCATGAGAGTGGAGTGCCCATGAACGGAATTAGTGCCCTTATAAAAGAGACCCCAGAGTGTTCCCTCAACCCTTCCATCATATGAAGACACAGTGAGAAGATGGCCATCTATGAACCAGGGAATGACCCATACAAGACACCAGATCTGCCAGTGCCTTGATCTTGGATTTCCCAGCTTCCAGAACTTGAGACATAAATTTCTGTTGTTTATAAGCCACCTGGTCTATGGTATTATGCTATAGCAGTCTGAAAAGTTTAAGACAAGCTCCAAATATGGCTCCACTTTGAATAGGGATCATCTCTCCTTATTTCAACAGAGTTCGTATTCAAAACTGAGCTACACCAATCTTGATATTATTGTCTGGAGTTGCCTAATCTGTGTCCTTTGCCTAGAATGTTCTTTCTTGCTGGTTGGTTGCTTTCTCACCAGCTGTGCCCTGTGTTGCTCCCTACCCCTTCATCATTTGCTCTTTCTTCCATGATCCAGTTTATTTTTTTCTTGCTAAGACTTTTTTCATTTGTTAAGAATGTAAGTTAAAAGTTCCAAATACATATTTGTCCAATGAATGAATGTCAAGGTACCACAGGTATCACTCAAAAAGCGGAAAATAGCTAAGCTAATCTGACCCTGTATTCAATTGCTCTATCTGTGGTGAAAAACATTAAGGAGGAAGTAATAGATACTTGGTTATTTAAAAGTTAACCAAACTTAAGTAAGTCTAGTATTCAAGATATTGATTATTCTGGAGCCTACGAAAGGCATTTGGGTCTTATTTACCGGGAATTTTCTGAAGACCTCAATTTCTTAGAATTCTAAGCAATAGTTCTTTTAAAAACAATTGTAGTTTATCACACACCTTTGAAACTTTACTCCGCATAACTCTAAGAAACTTTAGAAAATATTTTATTTCCCTTCTCCTACATTTTTGAAAGTGAAATAGAAAGTTTAACCAATAAAATTGTGCTAAGAAGTTTGAGACTAAGCAAAAGGAAGGTCTCTATCCTGGTGAGTGTCACAGTGAGATGGATGGGAATGTTGGTGGGTGGATGTTTACTTGTTCCTTAGTTTTGGGCCTGAACACTCAAGGCTGAGTCCATTTAGAGATACCAGAGAACCCAGATGTTTGCCTAAAAGCCAAGGAAGAATTGGGAGGGGATTGAAGGACTGAAGTAGGAGGTATGGGTTTCTCCCTCTGTGTCCCTCTTTCTGTTTCCCTTGTTTTGTTTTGATAGATTTTTTTTTTTTGTCCATCCCTTAATCCCTCCACATTTCCTTTCTCTCTTTCACCCACAAACCACCAAGATTTGGAACCTAAAATGAGGTTTTACTAGCTATAATAATTTTTTAAAACACTTTATATTTTCTGATACACTTTTTCATTTATTCCTCTAATATAATATTTTGTTGCTCAGCTTGATTTTAAAGAAAAATTATTCTGACCTTCTTTGCTTACTATTTTTAAATGGTCTAAATGAATCAATAGCCTGAAAATGTGCTTTTCTTTGACCTAGAAACCTTGCTTCCTGGAATTTGTATTAAGGAAATAATTAAACAGGTGTGTAAGAACAGTTGTATAAGGCTGTTTATTCTAGAACTGTTCACCATATTGAAAAATTTGTACACAACCTATATGTCAATAATAATGCTCATTAAATAAATTTAGGTATATTCATGCAATTAAGGGTTATGCAGCCATTGAAATTCATTATGTAGATAAATATTTATTTCCATAGAATATATTTATGCTATATAGTTAAATGATCAAAGCAGTTTATCAAATGATGTGTATCATGGTCTCTGTTTTACATAAATATATGTACACACACATACATGAAGAAAACACTGGAAGAAAACATGATAGAAATTTAATACATTGTATGGTGGTTATCTCTGGTGATGGGATTGTGAGTGATTTTTCTTTTTTGCTCACATGTAATTTCTAATTTTTCTAGAACTAGAAAAACTGTTACTTCTATAATGAAAATACTATAACCAACAAAATTAGGTGCTTATTATAGGTGATAGTTGACTAAGCTGTACCGAAAATGGCATCCATTTTTGTTCTCATTACTTTTATAAGCCTGTTCTCTTACTCCCTTTCTTTTTCCCTTCTTTGTCCCTTCTCAATTAAAGAAGGTCTCATGTACTGGGGAAACCACTGGAGAGTCACTTGTTGAGGCCTCTGGAGCCCAAACGTGCCTTAAAGTAAAATGCAGATAAAATGAAAAATTCACTGCTCCAGGGATCTGTTCTCTGATGGAAATGTTCCTTAGACTGCCAGGATTTTCTTTCACTCTGTTTGATTTTAATGGTTTTCAGCTTCAAGATGGCTGGCGAGGATAGACTTCCAAAGGATTTAATGCAATGTAGCCTCCCACCTGGACACTCAGTGACTAGTAGAGTGGGCATTTTTGAGGCGGTATGCACAGAAGCAAAGTCAACCGGAAGTTGAGACAGTTTCCCAGTGCCTCTAATGATCTTCCCCTGACCTCTTTGTTTTTTCCAGACAGACAACACCTTGCCCTGAATCATCCTGATAATTCTGTATTTGGCACTTTACATATTTCCAGAATGCATGCCCAGAATTCCTGCATCCTGTTCTTTGTCAGTGGCAATGCCAGGGTCTGGCTTGGACGGTGGTAGCTATAGGCACCACCGCAGGAGAAAAGCCATCACTCCACGAGACAAGTGAACTTCTCATATCTTCTAATATCCGGAGCCTGAATGTGAGGTTAAAGGAGCCCAGGAGAGGATCAGGGCCTGGTAATTGCACGTGCTATTTTTAGCTCCTGTGTTTGGTCCTGGTGATCTGGGGGAACACTCATCCTCTCTGTGCATTGGTTTGCGATGGACAAAATGAACGGTGTGGTATTGCAGGCAGGGGAGCTGCTTAAAGGCCAAGGAAAGAATGTCACAAACATAGTATTCTCAGCACAGCTAACAATGATGGGGGTGGGATGCCAGAATTCTTTCCTAGATCTTATCTCTGACTTGGTGTGCGTCCCTGAGCACTTAAGCTGTTTCTGTGGCCTTAGCTTTCTCATGCAGAGACAGGTAATAATACTCTGTTCTCTCTCCTTTCATTAGATGGGCACTGTGAGGATAAAATAGAAAGTTAATGAGATTTAAAATAGGAAGAAAATGTTTTTGAAGCCTTTAATGTACTCTGAGATTTTCAGATCCTGATTAAATAGAAGTTATTGTTTCGAGAAAAATGTGTACAGTTCATATTGTGTCCATACTCTTTCCTCGAATGCTGTAGTTATTTGACAATTTCTTTTCCCTTTCTGCACAAATTTGGAGGAAAAATGGAGGCAAAGTAAGAAAAATAAGTACAAGAAAGCCTGAAATGAAAGTTTGGGCAGTCGCGTTAAGCCTTGGACCCATATTCTGATTGGAACTAGCATGAAAACCCCCCTCTGACAGATTTGAAACAGTGCATTTAATAGGGTGACTAAAACGTCTGCCCTGGCAAGGACGTTTCTCACATGGAGACATAGTGTAATTTTATCTTGGGAAAGCACTGAGAACATACTTCTTGAACAGTTACGATACTGAAGACATTTCCTGGAAAACCACTGGCCTTTGCCTGGGACAGTTGCATCACACAGAAATGTTTGTGGTTCAGGTTTATAAGCAACACAGGATCTGAAGCCAATGGACAACTTCTGCTCAGTACAACCAGGTGCCAGATCTAAAATATTAGGCATTTTCCTATTTGTACTTTAGAAAAAAGTTGTCCAAGTTGTGCAGGATTCTTACCTCCCTAATAAGCCAACCAATCAAAACAATAAACTACCTTCTGAAGAAAACAAATTTATTTCGCTGATTTAGACTTTTGACGACATACTCTCTTGTGTGCCTGTTTTTTTTTTTTTTTTTTTTTTTTTTGGCCATGCCTCACGGCTTGAGGGATCTTAGTCGCCTGACCAGGGATTGAACCAGCGCCACGCTCGGCACTGGAAGCAGGGAGCCTTAACCACTGGACCGCCAGGGAATACCCTCTTGTGTACATTTCTTTTCTTTTGCCCTAAAACTGCATCTAGAAAGGAGGGAAATGGCCAAGAAATGTTCACGTATGTTCACATATTTGGCTTAGGGCATGGACTCTGAGGAAAAGTGTTCTTTTCTAAATATTATAAAACTATGTTCATTCTGGAAGAGCAAACAAGACTAATAATGATTACCTGCTGCAGAGGAAGGGGAAGTGGGAGGGAGACTTCACCTTTTCATAGTTTGTGATGTTTGCACAAATGTTAATCACCCACCCCCAAATTAAAATACTACTTAAAAAAAATGTTTACCTATAGGGAAAGAAATTGGCAGTGAAGAATGAGTAGCTGGAGATTCTTTTGTTTAACGGAACCATTCTGATGTTTCTGCATTTTTGCCATGCATATAAGTATATAAGTAAATAAAAACGAATGTATATTCATAATTAAAAAGAACAAACAACAGGAAAAAACAAAAACCTCTGTATTTCTTACTTCCGGAAAAAGAATGGATGTTACTTCTTGTTACTTCCTTACACACTTGAGAGTTTTTTTGCCTGTGCCACAGAGCTACTCCAGGATTGTGGGATGAAGAGAGAGGCCAAAGTTTGTTTAAAGTCCAAGCCAAATGGTGATTTCCCTGGACAGCTTTCTCTGTACAGACATAACAGGGTTACACATTCCCTGTGAAAAAGCTACAGACAGGTTACACCAGTCAACAGATCACCCTGCACGGAAACTGTAAAACCATTTTAACACTTACTTCAGATATTATTACATGTGACAAAGTATTTGAAAGATCAACCAAATAAACTGTTCCTAGGAAATGTTTCCAACAGAATACTTCTTGAATAATGTTCCTTTCCTTAGGTCACAGGGAACTGAATTAAGATACTGAAACATAAAGTAAGGAGTGAAAACCTACATTCTTAGCTGAATATGTTTGTAGAAACCTCTAGCTACGATAATATTTCTCAATCTTTTTTTGGCATATAGAAAAACTGAAATAGATTGTCTACTTTACATGGCAGAGAATACATATGTGGGTTTTATAAATGTGACAAGATTCCAAATTTGACAGTATGTATCTGTGTAACATGAATCCATTCGTTCAGTCATCAGTCATTTCTTTTACTATGCGTGAGCTCTGTATGAGATGCTCTGATGATCTAGAAATAATAAGACCCCATTGGACATGGGGAGGCTGATGGGAAAATCAGAGACCACAGGCTGGTGTGACAAGGAAGGTGTAAGTACTGTAAGAACAGGTGTCCTCTAGAGCAGCGGTCCCCAACCTTTTTGGCACCAGGGACCGGTTTGGTGGAAGACAATTTTTCCACGAACTGGGCTGGGGTGGGAGTGGGGGTTGGTCCAGGCAGTAATGCCAGCAATGGGGAGCAATGGGGAGCGGCAGATGAAGCTTCACTCGCTCCCCCGCCGCTCACTTCCTGCTGTGCTTCCCAGTTCCATACTGGGCTGTGGCCCAAGGGTTGGGGACCCCTGCTCTAGAGTCAGGAAGGAAAATAACACCTCTCCTGGAGCAATGCATACAAAGCCCTTAACCCAAACCTGACACATCATAAAGGATTACTAGGTATTAGCTATTGTAAAGAAGGTAGCAGAGTTATAGAGTATTTGGGGAGTATCTCAGAAGAGTATGTAACTCAGTCTGAAACTGGGGGAGAGAGAAAGAGAGGGGGGGGAGAGAGGAAATACTAAAAAGATGTACTTTAAAAGCTAGCTGATAGTTTCTAGAACTGTATTAAGTTCGTAAACAATAAATTGATGATCTTCAATCAAAGGAAGGCTGGATTTTGTCACGAGCTTGAGTTAAAGCAGGGACGCACCACCTACTATACCAGAACGAAAGGAACCAAGGCTTCCCGCTTTTGTCCCCTATCGACATTTTAGACTGGATAGTTCTTTGTTGTGAGGGCCGTGCTGTGTATTGTAGAGTGTTTAGCAGCCTCCCTTGCCTCTACCCACTAGATGCCAGAGTCAGCCTCCTGGTTGTGACGACCAAAAACGCGTCCAGCCATTGCCAAATGTTCCCTGGGGGTCAAAATCGCCCCCGATTAAGAACCGCGGCCTTAGACCAAGATAATTTCATTAAGTGTTTAAAAAGTTTCTTAAGCTATGAAGCTGCAGATGGAAAATTAAGGTTGATAGAGAACCAACTGAAATATTTTGCTCTTATTTCGATTGCTGCTAAATGTATTGTGACGAAAACTATCAAATTAATTTGTCTAGAGACTGGTTTATTCTCATTTCCATTTGCCAGTCATAACAGGGTCTGAGACATAATCCAGGAAAGTGGCTCAAATTTGACATGGGCACCACTTACTCAGAAAAGTGAGAGCCATACTAGTTTCTCAATACCTCTATTAACTTAAGCTTTCTTGGCAGAAACTATGAAATAGGGGTTTTCAGCCATCAAGGCCATTAACAAATTATATACCATAGAGGCTATGCCAATTTATTTTCTCACACTGTATGAGAGTGATTCCTTCCCTATTTCTCTGATGGGTTAAAAATAACTCAGTGTTTTTAAAATTTGCTTTTCTTTAACTACAAGTGAAGATGAGTACATTCTCCTATGTTTAAACCAACGACTTTTTGGCCAACCCAATATGTCTTTCTCTGTGAACAACTTTTTCACATCTTGAGGGATCTGTTTCTTCTTCCTCCCTCCCCTCTTTTCTTCCTTCCTCACTTATTTTTCTGTCTCTCCTTTCTAAAGACTCTTTAAAATTAGCCTTTTTTTCTATCATATCTGCTGCAAATAGTTTTTTCTAAGTTTGTTTTTGCTTTTCAACTTTGCTTATGGTAACTTTCCACACAGAAATGTTTAATTTTATGTAGTCAAATGTATTCCCTTTTTTCTCTATGGCTTTTGTCTTATGTTTAGAAAGCCCACCCTTACTTTGAGATTAAAAAGAAAAAAATTCTTCCATGTTTTCTTCTAGTACTGTCTTATTTTCATCTTTAAATCTATGAGCTAGCTGGATTTTGTTTTTGAATAAGGAGTGAGGTAGGAATCCAAGTTTTATTTTTTTCCATATGGTTAGCCAAGTGTTCCAACACCATTTATTTTCCCTCCAAATAAAACTATTACCTTTACTTCCACTAAATATTCATATTTAGGATTATCTCAGAAGTCTTAATTCTTTTCCATTTATCTCTGTTCACATATTGGTAACAAACTATTCATAACAGGTTTTAATATATGCTTTTTTATGTATTAATATTTTATTTCTATGTATTTATCAATATCGCCTTCTAAGTATACATGTTTTTTTTTTTTGGCTGCACTGGGTCTTCGTTGCTGCATGCAGGATTTCTCTAGTTGCGGAGAGCAGGGGCTACTTTTCTTTGCAGGGGGTGGGCTTCTCACTGCAGTGGCTTCTCTTGTTGCAAAACACAGGCTCTAGGCACACGGGCTTCAGTAGTTGCAGCTCACGGGCTCTAGAGCGCAGGCTCAGTAGTTGTGGCACACGGGCTTAGTTGCTCTGTGGCATGTGGGATCTTCCCGGGCCAGGGATCGAACCCGTGTCCCCTGCATTGGCAGGCGGATTCTTAACCACTGCACCACCAGGGGAGCCTTATATATGATTTTATGTATATGTACATTCCTTCAGATATAGTAATAATGGTACAGGGTGTTAGGATACAACCATTTTTGTGGTGGGAAAATTTTGACCCATTATTTTGAGAATCCCAACTTAAGCCATTGAATGTTCAGCTAGTTTCTTATTTATTTATTTATTTTTAAATATTTATTTATTGATTTGGTTGCGCTGGGTGTTAGTTGCGGCAGGCAGGCTCCTTAGTTGAGGCACACGGGCTCCTTAGTTGTGGCATGTGTGTGGGATCTAGTTCCTTGACCAGGGATCAAACGCGGGCCCCCTGCATTGGGAGCACGGAGTCCTATCCACTGCGCCACCAGGGAAGTCCCCAGCTAGTTCCTTATTGTCTTTCAAACTCTGAACACGATTTAACCCTTAACACTCAATGTATCTTCATTTATCATTTCACGTGTCACCTCAAGAGCTTGACACAAATGGCGGTTTACTGACTACAGTGGGGATGAGTCCAGCTGTGACGGGGTCCAGATAGTGACTGTAAGGAGACGGAAGTCAAGTGGGGTGTGTCGCCCAGGGAGCTGCAGTGGCGAAGCTTTTGTAGCAAGTGGTCTTGGGAGAGGCCCAATCCCCCAAGCCTGTCGATTATGGGGACCACAGGAACAAAATTGTCAGGTAACGCAAAGGTTGTTTGATTGCATCAGAAGAACTCCAGACCTGACAAACAGGATCCTAGACCCAATTCAAACGCAACAGAGCAAGGAGTACCGGGCCCTCAGGCAAGTGCCAGACTTGAGTTCATTGAATAGTCCAAGGCACTCTTAACAAAAGGAGAGGCTGGTTGCCTTTAAGGAAGGCTGCTAGAAAACCACAAATGTATGCCATGAATCTCCCTCCTCTTCCCAAAAGAGGCCTATTCAGAAACACTTGCCACTGGTCTCATGAGTTTAGAGGACTTTGTAGATCAGGATACTGTGTGGAACCTGTAGGAAATCTATGTGGATGATCCTGGAAATTTCGGAGCAAGTCCACGCCTCCTGAAACCATTCCCTTTTTCATATGAGAGAGCTCCGGACTTGCAACGAGGCTCACAGTTGCTTGTAGTGAGGGCGTGACCTGCCAGGGTCCATTTTTGCGTGTGCTAACATCAAATGGATTCCAGATCTGCCACTTACTAGCCATGTTATGATGAGCAGTCCCTTAATTTCTCTAAACCCCAGTTTCCTTGTTTCGTAAATGGGTTTTACAAAATCCATAGGTATATCTCCTAGGGTGGTTGTGAGGATTAAATGAACAAGAACATATCATGTACTTAAACTTGAACAGGCACATAGTAACTTCTCAATAAATGTTAAGGGTTGTTATTGCTATTATCATTATTACTGCAACCATTTTGTTTAAAGATCAGGATTCTACAGGGTACAAGCAGAACACAACTATTTATTTCCCCTACTGCCCATTCAAACGCACTCTGTAGGGCTAGCCTTCCTTTGTCCCTTGGGTGAAATCTACAGTAAGTCTGAGGATGCCCCTCAACACTCTCAGACACTATAATCTGTCATGCGTAGTTGCAGAATAGCCATACTTCAGTTTCAGGAACAAGCTGTTTGAATGTAAAGTTTGACTTCATCTAACTGAATTGCTATCCCTTTCTAGATCAGAGCCAGTGGCTAGTTTGGTTTCTCCCAGTGAAGTATTGACAGATAATGAATACATATGGATCTGGTTAATAGGTAGCTGTGTTCAGTATTACAGCACATCCCAGAAGTTGATTTCAGCATTATGGATCCTGAAAGATAGTGTGGATTTTCCTGAATGACAAACAGCAAGGATAGGATTTCTCCTTTACATTTCTCTCATACTGAAAGGAGGGCTGGCCTGGATCGGGATTTACAAACACTTTGGTTTGTCCCGATGAGCAGGAACTTGGAAAGAGCAAGTTTGTTTACAAAGAAGAGACATATAGATTCTGTCAGTGAGTTAACTATAGCAGAAATAGGAGATCAATCGATCAATCACCTTCATGGCGTAGCACAGGGGTAAAGAGCAAGGGACACCTGTCACCACAGGGGTAAAGAGCAAGGGACACCTGTCATCACAGGGGTAAAGAGCAAGGGACACCTGTCACCAGATGATTATAGTTGTTCGTCCCAAGCAACATCCCACTCAGTGTGGCTGACTCCTATCCTCTAGGCTTCCTGTGTGTCTTCATAATCAATTGGTGTAACTAATATAACTTGAGCATGCTTCTATGTCTTGCAATCAAAAGAAATTAATACAATCATATTGTCCTCAAATAACAATGATTTAATCTTTCTCATTCCTAATCGTTATGCCTCTTGGTTCTGTTTCTTGTCTTCAGGCATTAGCCAGAAATCCCAGAATTTTATTAAATAATATAGGTAATAGCAAGAATCCTTTTCTTGTTCCTGATATTAATGGAAATGCCTCTGGAGCATTTTTGGCATGCTTTATCCCTTTGAGACTCTGATAAAAGTTAACTATAAAAATGCACATACCTATAATTTTTTTCTTTCTTACAGTGTTTGGAGGCTAAAGCACTACAGACTACAAGGAAATTTTTGTGAATTTCATTATTAAGTATGAGGTTGGCTCTGGGTTTAAAATAATTTCTTTTTACTGTATTAATAAAGGTTCTTTTTTTTTTTTTTTTAACGTTTTACTTTTCTGTTTTTCTTTTTCTTTTGGCCATGCTGTGCGGCTTGCGCGATCTTAGTTCCCCGACCAGGGGTTGAACCCAGGCCCTCAGCAGTGAAAGCTCAGAGTCCTAACCACTGGACCACCTAACCAGTCCTAACCACTGGAATTCCCAGTAAAGATTCTTTATAGTGTTAATTTAGAAATAAGAAAAAATATGAATCTCATCAAATATCTTTCATCATCAATCAATATATTTATATATTCTTTCTCTTTAGTCTTGCTGGTGCTGAATTATATTAATATGCTTATTAGTATCAAACCGTCCTTGCACTCTTGGAATAAATTTTAGTTGGATTTGATATATGATATTTTTAATATTCTGTCAGATTTAATTTACTAGTGTTATACTAATGATCTAGCATTTGAATTTACTAAAAGATTATAGTGCATGTTAGAAATATTTTCAAATAAAAAGAATTTTAAGAAAATTATTTGTTGGGTAAATCTCAGTTGGCAAGAAAATAATATCAATCAAATCATCTGTTTTGTAAGCATTCTGGTAGGCATTAAAGAATACAGAAGTTCAGAAAATTACAGATCTGAAAGGAGCAGCTGATCAAACCCACTCATTTTACAGATTAGGAAGGCGGTTGCTCAGAGAGGTTAAGGGACTTGTGCAAGATCACAGTGCTTAATAGTGGCAACATTGGTTGTATAAACAAGTTGTATAAGCAAGTTGTTGAGGCTCAAAGAGAAAATCAGGGTAAAGACTTGTCTCATTTCCAATGGAACATTAATTCCATGGGAGAGTGAAAAGAGTGACTAGATCTGTTTCTGAAACAATGAAGGTTTTACAAAGAAATGATGTAAGCATTTTAATAAATTAAAGATGACTGTCATCTTTAAGGGATTAAAAATATTATTGGGCTTGATATTCCCATAGCTTTCAGTTCCAACTCTCTCACTTTCTCTGTATGTGTACTTGGACAGTTCTCCCCAGCACACACCAGGGAAGACTTCCTGCCAAGAATGGGCTAAAATGCATTACCAATAGGGATGAAAGAAACACAGAACAAATGAAAGAGGCTTTGAGGACAGATATTTCAGAAAGTCTCTAACTTTTAAAACTATCTGGAAATATACCAACACATATGAAGGGCCCAGGCAAAGTAGAGGCTTCACTTGCTTGCTGTTCGTGCATGTTCAGGCTGCATGTCTTTTAACGTCTCAAACAGGGTCCTATGTATCCCCATCAACTTTGTGCTGAACCTATCCTCCTAACTGTTCCCTCCCTTTAACCTCGTTAACAGAGAGTCAGCTGGAGCTTGCAGAGCTGCTCAACACGTGGTGCCCAGCCAGTGCCTGACTTCACGTGTGGCCAAGGGCTGACTTTTGAGGACTGTGACAATAGGACTGAAACATCTTCTTTGTTTGGATAAGCCAGTGAGAAACTCAGCCAGACTGGTTGTTTGGTGTCACATAGCAGAACAATCAGTTAGATGACTGAATTTTTTTCTCCCAACTGCTGTGTTGACACGACCTCAGATTCTAATCTAAAGGTACATTTTATTGAAGGCTTGCTACACAGAGCACCGTTTAAAAAACTTTTTTTAACGATTAAGGGGCTGTTATATTTACTATTTATTTGAATCTCCAAACACTGCAGCAGATAGAGCAGTTAATATTATCCTAATTTAATAAAAGATGGACTTGATTGATTTGCTCCATCTCATAACTTTTGTTTGTTTTCCTTTCTTTCTTTTTTTGTTTGTGTGTTTGTTTATTCATAGCTTTTTAGTGGTGGAGCTAGACCTCACCTGCCTGTCTCTCCCACAGTGCAGCACTGTCCCTCCTTTATTAGCATTTCTTTTCTAAAAATGTATACTTTCTGGAGAGAAAGTTGTATTTGTTAGGGTTTTACAGTCTTAAATACTTCCAAGTATTTGTGGACTACTGAAGCTTTCAATAAATAAATACTATATAAATTGCAAATACATTTTGGTGAGGAAATTTACTTACATGTATATTTGGAGGAACAGTGAAGAGAATTGAAATCTGTTTTAAAAATAATTTAATGGATATATGGAGTAGTCTGTAGAAATATTAATATGTAAATAGAAACCTAATCACTCAGAATTTAGGACATTTAAAAACTTTTTTTCACTGTGGGAATTTTAAAACATATACAGAAGTAGAGAGAAGAGTATAATGAACCCATTACCCCACTTCAGCAATTATCAACATATGACCAATCTTTCATCACCACCCTCTATGCCCCCCATCCCTTCCTTGGATTATTTTAAACTAAATCCCAGACATTATATCATTTCATTCATAATATTTCACTATGTGCCTCTAAACGATAAGGACCCTTTTTCTTTTTTTTTTTTTTTTTCTTGGGTGCGCTGCACGGCATGCAGGATCTTAGTTCCCAAACCAGGGATCAAACCCATGCCCCCTGTGGTGGAAGCACAGAGTCTGAACTACTGGACCATCAGGGAATTCCCAAGGAGCCTTCGCCTTAAATCACAGTATTACCACACTTTCACAATTCATCTAATACCCAGTTAGTTCTCAAATGTCCTTTACGGTGGGTTTGTTCAAATCAGGATTCAAACAAGATTCGCACGTCAAATTTGCCTAGTATATCTTTAAATCTCTTTTAATCTAATTTCTGTCAAGAAAAATATTTAAATAACTGCCCCTGTCAGAATTCTCTGGCATTCGAGGGACTAGTTTCACTTATATATACCATACTTGATTTATTCTAAGGCAGGGTTAATTGTAAGATGCGTCATTATTTTACGTAGCACCAAGAAATTTTAAATGCTGACAATTGTAATCGTTGGATGTCACCAACTGTAAAATATATTCCAATTACAGAGAGATAAAAATGGGGAAAATATGTCTTAAAATCAATGAAACATGGCAGTTGGAACACAGAGAGTTCACATGCCGTTTTTAATTTCAAATGGGGTGTGGAATAAGGCATATGGGATGCGCAAAAAGTTCCTTAGATAGGAATGGTTCACTTCTATCCCAGAGCAGACGCAGAATGAAGAGTGAGTTCTGTCCCGTTTGCCTGGATAGTCATCTTGAACTCTTTTCTCCTCTGTGTGCTTTGACTTCAAGTTTGACATAGAACCTGAATTTCTTAGAGTGTTTATACCACATTTACTGTACATCAGGACTTTAACTTGTTACACAAATCATGGTCTCTGAGAAGGCAACAAAATGCTTATTCTTTTGATTACACTGACTTTAGGATGTTAGGTGAGCCCAGTTTGAAAAGTACATATTCATAATGCCACTCTGGCCTTCAAAATGCTGGGCAGAATGCAGCTGCAGAAATCCTTTCTTCTTGGTTTGTGTCATCCTAGCTGAGTGCTTAATGGACAGTAAGATTCTTTACATCAGCTGGATGACACAAGGAGGAAAACTGGCCAAATTGGCCTCAAACATGGTAGTTTTGGTTTTTATGTCTTAACAATGTTGATGTCACAGATTAGTTCCTGATAAGATGAGCGTCCACTTCAAAGACTTTGGGCTTCAACCTGTTCTCTTTTGGTTAACAGAAGCCTCTTGATAAGGAAAGACTAGGAGGGTAGGAAGGTGTATAATTGTAGCACAGGTCCTAGTATCAATGGAAATTTGTTTCTAAACTTTTTTGCCTCAGGTCACTGACAATTTTTGAAAGGCAAAAGACTTTGATTTCTCCCCGGAGAGATTCTAACCCATGCTGAAGAATTTTGCTTCTAGCTATCTGTGCTTATAAGAAGAATCTGAATTGTTTATCTACCAGATCTGAAGTTGCCCAAAGGCAACTTACTCCTAAGGCTCTCAGAAACCTGGGATATAGAAATTTTTTAAAAAGTAGAAATGTACTGCCCAATTCTTTGTTGTACAGGTGCCCTCTGAGGTATAGAAATAGGCTTGTTCTAGAATGAACTTTCTAAGTATCCAGGAAGAGCTAACGTGGAGAATGTAAAACCAGGGTTCCAGGTAAAACTGCAATTTACTGTTGCTCTTGTGTTTCTGCCTTGATTATTGAAAGGAATAAAATCTTTGAATTTCATCATAAGAACTTTGATTTAGCAGATTATTAATCAGATTTTCCTTTCCACCATTTAAATTTCAATGCTAATGTGTTTGAAATGTGTTTGGAATGCTGCCCTAAACTTATCAATTTTTCATAAGTGACAAGAGAGAAAGACTTAACTGTAGTTTGCAGTAGCCTGTTATCCTGAGAATTTACATCAGCTACTTTGAGTTTGAACCTTGCTACTTACCAGTGAGAATTGTTAGTTAAAGGGAAAGAAAAAAATAATAATGTAAATAAAGTTCAATGAATACATGAGACGGGAGCATTAGAAATTTGAAAACAGACATTCTGGAAATGAATAAATGTAAAAAGGGAGAATTACATATAATATTCAGAAACAGAAAGAATATAGTAGTGGATATACCTGAAACTAACACAACATTGTAAATCAACTATACTCCAATATAAAATGAAAATTAAATAAAGAGTATAGGAGTGGGTATATTTTCTTAGTAAAGTCAACAATAAACACTATTCTTTGTCACAGTAGTAAAATAAAGTTCTGATCTTACATTGTCAATTAAAAAGAAAAAATTCAAACCCCATGTATCTTTTTTCTCTTCCAGTGCTTGTAATGTCATAGTCATCATTTCAACAGGGTCCTCAAGAATTTCCTGAAGAACAATTATGTTTATATCCTCTGTTTGTTCCGGCCCATAAATTTCCATAGATCTATGAACCTAGAAGTGAACTTCTTTTTCAGTAAATGTTTTATTGAAGTATATCTACAGAAAGGTTCAGCCAAATAATTTTTGTAAAGTGAACATACCCATAGAACCACCACTCAGATCAAGAAATAGATTATGACCAATACCATAGAAAGCCCCCTGGCACCACCACTTAGTCATGCCTCACTCCAAAGCTAACTACTATTCTGACTTCTTTCATCATAGCTTTGCCTGTTTCTGATCTTTATAAAAATGTTATCAAAAGTATGTATTATTATGAATCGTATTTTCATTCAACATTAGTATTTGTGAAAATCAGTCCTATTGTTGTAGGCTGTACATCCTCATTGCTGTATTCTACTGTATGAAAATACTATAATATACGTATCCATTCATAATATACCTATCCATCAAATATTAATGAACATTTGAATTGTTTTGAGTTTTGAGCTATTATGAAGGGTCCTGCTAGGAACATTTGTGTACGTGACTTTTAGTGCACGTGTGTAAGTTTTCCTTGGCTATACAGTGAAAAATGGAGGATTTGAGAAGTTCAACTTTAGTAGATATTGTCAAACAGTTTTTCAAAGTTGTTATACACATTTACACTTGCACCAGCGGTGTATGAAAATTGAAATTACTTCACATCTTGCCAACATTTGGTATTGTCAGTCTTACTAATTTTAGCTATTTTGGTCCGTGTGCAGTGGTTTTAATTTGCACTTTCCTGGTGATTAATAAAATCGAGCATCTTGTCATATGTTTATTGACTGGGTATCCTTTTCATAACGCCAATGTAAGTCTTTTGCCCATTGTCCTATTGAGTAGTCTGCTTTCTTCTACTGACTAGTTGGAATGCTTCACATATACAGATATGATTCTTTGGTTGAATATTTGTATTACTAATAGCTTTTTCACTTGGTAGTTTTCCTTTTCACTCTTTTAATGAACATAAATTCTTATTTTAATATAGTCCAACTTATAGACTCTTTATGGTTAGTGCTTTTTATGTCCTGTTTAGGAAATTGTTGCCTGCCTTAAACTCATGAAAATATTCTCATCTATCTTCTTTCTAGGAGTGTTATTGTTTCATGTTTGGAATTAAAATTCATCTGCTATTAATTTTGGGTATGGTGAGAGATAAGATTCAATTTTCGTTTTTTTCCCATATGGATATCAATTAACTTGGCATTATTTGAAAAGACCACTTCTTTTCCCATGACACTGCAGTGGTTCTGTTTCTAACCTCTGTTCTGTTCCACTGGTCTATTTGTCTATTTTTGTACCAAAGACACACTAATCAATTATTGCAGTTTTATAAGTCCATTATCCATTAACTTTGTTCTTCTGCATAATTATCTTTGCTATTCTTGGTCCTTTGACTTTCCAAATAAATTTTAGAATCAAGTAATAAATTTCCATTAAAAAAAAAAACTGCTGCAATTGGTATTGGATTTACATTGAATATCTTAGATCAATTTGGGAAGAACTACATCTTTACAATATTGTCTTCCAATCCACAAATATGGCATATTTCTCTGTGTACTAAGATTTTATTTATTTTCCTTTCAATACAGTTCTGTGGTTTTGTATGAAGGTGTTTTGTATTTCATTAGATTTATTCCTAGGTAGCATGATTTTTTAAATGCTAAGTGATATTTTTGTATTGAAATATAATTGACATATTATATTAATTTCAGGTGTACAATGCGATGATTCAATATTTGTATATACTGCAAAATGATCACCACACTGAATAGTTAACATCCATCACCACATATAGTTACAAAATTTTTTTTCTGTGATAAGAACTTTCCAGATTCACTCTGCTAGTTATTTTTAAATATGCAATACAGATTATCAACTATAGTCACCCATGTCGTGTATTATATCCCTATGACTTGTTCATTTTATAACTGGAAATTTGTGCATTTTGACCCCCTTCACCCATTTTTCTCACCTTCCCCTCACATCTCAGGCAACCACCAATCTGTTCTCTATATCCATGAGTCATTTTTTCTTCTTAAAATTCCACATATAAGTGAGATCACATGGTATTTATCTTTTTCTGTGTGACTTATTTCACTTAGCATAATGCCCTCGAGGTCCAACCATATTGTCACAAATGGCAAGATTTCATTCTTTTTTATGGCTGAATAATATTCCCTTGTATATATGTATCACATTTTCTTTATTCATTCATCAATTGATGGACATTTAGGTTGTTGCCATGTCTTGGCTATTGTAAATAATACTGTAATAAATATGAGGGTGTATATATATATTTTTAAATTAAGATTATGTTTTATTTGTACATGTTACTTGATCAACATGATTCTTTGTGCCTCATTTCAAGTGAACAACAGTTTCCAATCATAATTGTCATTTGAACCTTTTTTTTTTTTAACATCTTTATGGAGTATAATTGCTTTACAATGTTGTGTTAGTTTCTGCTGTATAACAAAGTGAATCAGCTATACGTATACATATATCCCCATAGCCCCTCCCTCTTGCGTCTCCCTCCCTCCCACCCTCCCTATCCCACCCCTCTAGGTGGTCGCAAAGCATGAGCTGATCTCCCTGTGCTATGCGGCTGCTTCCCACTAGCTATCTAGTTTACATTTGGTAGTGTATATATGTCAATGCTACTCTCTCACTTGGTCCCAGCTTACCCTTCCCCCTCCCCATGTCCTCAAGGTCATTTTCTATGTCTGTGTCTTTATTCCTGTCCTGACCGTAGATTCATCAGAACCATTTTTTTTTAGATTCCACATATACGTGTTAGCATATGGTATTTGTTTTTCCTGACTTACTTCATTCTGTATGACAGACTCTAGGTCCATCCACCTCACTGCAAACAACTCAGTTTCATTTCTTTTTATGGCTGAGTAATATTCCATTGTATATATGTGCCACATCTTCTTTATCCATTCATCTGTCGATGGACATGTAGGTTGCTTCCATGTCTTGGCTATTGTAAATAGCACTGCAATGAGCATTGTGGTACATGTCTCTCTCTTTTTTTTTAATATAAATTTATTTATTTATTTATTTGGCTGCGTTGGGTCTTCGTTGCTACTCACGGGGGCGAACATGGGCTACTCTTTGTTGTGGTGTGCAAGTTTCTCATTGTGGTGGCTTCTCTCATTGTGGAGCACAGGTTCTAGGCACGCAGGCTGTAGTAGTTGTGGCATGCGGGCTCAGTAGTTGTGGCTTGCGGGCTCTAGAGCGCAGGCTCAGAAGTTGTGGCACATGGGCTTAGTAGCTCCACGGCATGTGGGATCTTCCCAGATCAGGGCTCGAACCTGTGTCCCCTGCAATGGCAGGTGGATTCTTAACCACTGCGCCATCAGGGAAGTCCCTACATGTCTCTTTTTGAATTATGGTTTTCTCAGGGTGTATGCCCAGTAGTGAGATTGCTGGGTCATATGGTAGTTCTCTTTTTAGTCTTTTAAGGATCCTCCATAGTGGCTGTATCAACTTACATTCCCACCAACAGTGCAAGAGTATTCCCTTTTCTCCACACCCTCTCCAGCATTTATTGTTTCTAGATTTTTTGATGATGGCCATTCTGACTGGTGTGAGGTGATACCTCATTGTAGTTTTGATTTGCATTTCTCTAACGATTAGTGATGTTCAGCATCCTTTCATGTGTTTGTTGGCAATCTGTATATTTTCTTTGGAGAAATGTCGATTTAGGTCTTCTGCCCACTTTTGGATTAGGTTGCTTTATTGATATTGAGCTGCATGAGCTGCTTGTATATTTTGGAGGTTAATCCTTTGTCAGTTGCTTTGTTTGCAAATATTTTCTCCCATTCTGAGGGTTGTCTTTTTGTCTTGTTTATGGTTTCCTTTGCTGTGCAAAAGCTTTTAAGTTTCGTCAGGTCCCATTTGTTTATTTTTGTTTTTATTTCCGTTTCTCTAGGAGGTGGGTCAGAAAGGATCTTGCTGTGATTTATGTCATAGAGTGTTCTGCCTATGTTTTCCTCTAAGAGTTGTATAGTGTCTGGCCTTACATGTAGGTCTTTAATCCATTTTGAGTTTATTTTTATGTATGGTGTTAGGGAGTGTTCTAGTTTCATTCTTTTACATGTAGCTGTCCAGTTTTCCCAGCACCACTTATTGAAGAGGCTGCCTTTTCTCCATTATATATTCTTGCCTCCTTTATCAAAGATAAGGTGACCATATGTGCATGGGTTTATCTCTGGGCTTTCTATCCCTTTCCATTGATCTATATTTCTGTTTTTGTGTCAGTACCATACTGTCTTGATTACTGTAGCTTTGAAGTGACTCTGAAGTCTGGGACCCTGATTCCCCAGCTCCGTTTTTCTTTCTCAGGATTGCTTTGGCTGAGCAAATCCTGGGGTCTTTTGTGTTTCCATACAAATTGTGAAATGTTTTGTTCTAGTTCTGTGAAAAACATCATTGGTAGTTTGATAGGGATTGCATTGAATCTGTAGATTGCTTTGGGTAGTAGAGTCATTTTCACAATGTTGATTCTTCCAATCCAAGAACATGGTATATCTCTCCATCTGTTTGTATCATCTTTAATTTCTTTCATCAGTGTCTTATAGTTTTCTGCATACAGGTCTTTTGTCTCCTTAGGTAGGTTTATTCCTAGGTATTTTATTTTTTGTTGCAATGGTAAATGGGAGTGTTTCCTTAATTTCTCTTTCAGATTTTTCATCATTAGTGTATAGGAATGCAAGAGATTTCTGTGCATTAATTTTGTATCCTGATACTTTACCAAATTCATTGATTAGCTCTAGTAGTTTTCTGGTAGCATCTTTAGGATTCTCTATGTAAAGTATCATGTCATCTGCAAACAGTGACAGTTTTACTTCTTCTTTTCCAATTTAGATTCCTTTTATTTCTTTTTCTTCTCTGACTGCTGTGGCTAAAACTTCCAAAACTATGGTGAATAATAGTGGTGAGAGTGGTTAACCTTGTCTTGTTCCTGGTCTTAGAGGAAATGGTTTCAGTTTTTCACCATTGAGAACGATGTTGGCTGTGGGTTTGTCATATATGGCCTTTACTGTGTTGAGGTAGGTTCCCTCTATGCCTACTTTCTGGAGAGTTTTCATCATAAATGGGTGTTGAATTTTGTTGAAAGCTTTTTCTGCATCTATTGAGATGATCATATGATTTTTCTCCTTCAATTTGTTAATATGGTGTATCACATTGATTGATTTGCGTATATTGAAGAATTCTTGCATTCCTGGGATAAATCCCACTTGATCATGGTGTGTGATGATCCTTTTAATGTGCTGTTGGATTCTGTTTGCTAGAATTTGTTGAGGATTTTTGCATCTATGTTCATCAGAGATTTTGGCCTGTAGTTTTGTTTTTTGTGACATCTTTGTCTGGTTTTGGCATCAGGGTGATGGTGGCCTTGTAGAAGGAATTTGGGAGTGTTCCTCCCTCTGCTATATTTTGGAAGAGTTTGAGAAGGATAGGTGTTAGCTCTTCTCTAAATGTTTGATAGAATTCGCCTGTGAAGCCATCCATATATATTTTTGAGTTAGTGTTTTCATTTTCCTTGGATAAATACTCAAGTAGAATTGATGGATCATATGGTAGCTCTATTTTTACTTTTTTGAGGAATCTCCATACTGTTTTCCATAGTGGCTGCACCAATTTACATTCCCACCAACAGTGCACAAGTGTTTCCTTTTCTCCACATCCTTGCCAACACCTGTTATTTCTAAGTGATGTTATTTTAAAATTTTCATTTTTAATTGTTGTTATTATATAGAAATAACGTTGATTTTTAAAATATTGACCTTGTATCCAGTGACCTTGCTACATTCACAGCAGATTCTGTTATATTTTCTACAAACACAGTCACATCATCAGTGAATCATGACAGTTTTATTTCTTCCTTTGCCATTCTTATAACTTTTATTTCTTTTTTTTTTTTTTTGACTTATTGCATTGGCTAAGTACTGTAGTTCAGTGTTTTTAAAAATAGTGATAATGAGTATACATGTTCTGTTCTTGATTTCAGGGAGGAATACTTTTAGTATTTCACCATCAAGTATAATATTTGTTGCATGCTTTTTATAGATTCTTTTTATCAAATTAAGGACATATCCATCAGGGACTTCCCTGGTGGCGCGGTGGTTAAGAATCTGCTTGCCAGTGCAGGGGACATGGGTTCAATCCCTGGTCTGGGAAGATCCCACGTGCCGCGGAGCAACTAAGCCCATGTGCCACAACTACTGAGCCTGCGCTCTAGAGTCCGTGCTCCTCTACAAGAGAAGCCACCGCAATGTGAAGCCAGCGCACTGCAACGAAGAGTAGCCCCGGCTCTCCGCAACTAGAGAAAGCCAGCGCACAGCAACGAAGACCCAATGCAGCCAAAAAAAAAAAAAAAGGTAAATTAATCAATTAATTAATTTTTAAAAAAGAACATATCCATCTCTTTCTAGTTTGCTAAGCTTTTTTTTTTTTTTTTAATCATGAATGGGCATACAAGGAAATTTTTAATCTAACTCCTCTATTCTTAGTTTGGAGTATACCCAAACTACTCTGTAGTTTAGATTTCATATTATTAAGACTAAAAAAAACCCTTACATTTTAATAATATATTCTTATGGGAGGTCTGTTATGCTTTATTATCTCCATTCAATTTACTATAAAATGGGGACAATAGTAGTATCTACTACAGGTTGTTTTGGGGAGATGAAATAATTATATATAAACTGTTTTAACAGTGCCTGAGAGGTAGCAAGAATTTTATAAACATTAGTTACTGTTACTTTATACTTCTTTTCACACGTGAAGGAAGCAAGGTTGAGAAAGGGTGAGTGACAACCAGCGGTGGACTTGGTCCTGAAAACTAGATATCTTTTTTTTTTTGGACTGTGCAGCTTGTGGGATCTTAGTTCCCTGACCAGGGATTGAACTGCAGTGAAAGCCACTGCAGTGATACCACCAAGTCCTAACCCCTGGACTTCTGGGGAACTCCCAGAAAACTAGATATCTGGACTCTCATCTCCTGGCTCTTTCCCTTACATCATTTTCCTTCAAGAGAGGATTCAGCGGCCTTTGACTAGTTTTACATTAGTAAGTCTCTTCATCATATTAAATGTTTTCAAAAGATGATAAAATTTTTTTTCCCTGAAAGGGATGGAAGGAACTCATGACATATTTTATAGGCTTCATGTCTTTTTTTTTTTGAGTTTTATTTATTTTTTATACAGCAGGTTCTCATTAGTTATCTATTTTATACGTATTAGTGTATATATGTCAAACTGTACTGACTGGAAAGGTCCTTTTATAGATAATTCTAGGTAGTCAGTGTACTTAGTGTACATGCTTCCTAAGTATGTCTCAGAATAGCAGAAGTATTTGAGAAAGAATTTTTTTGTCAAGTTCTTTCATATATAGACTCTTCTTACAAGTTAAGACAACCACATCACTCATGGCTGCCATGCAAAGAATCTTGTCTTCGATCAGCTCATTAAGGTATCTTTGTAAAGATAGTGTTTTTTTAAAGGCACTTTGCCAGCTCCCTCAAACATAACTCTGTAAATGGACAGCAAGAAAAACATGGCAAATCACTTCCATATGGCTCAAGGCAATGAGAAATTTTTTTGATTAATAACACATTCAGTACAACAAAATAACTTCCAAATCTGCCAGAGAGACACTAACTTATCTGCTACATTTATTTTCTGTTTGATTTTTTCAATGTTTTGACTCTTTAAAAACCCTCCTAAACTCCCAATTGGTTCATTTTTAAACAATAGCGTCTTCCAAGACGATCACCTGTTCATATTTGTCAGCCCTATCAAGCAAATAGCTGGTCTTAAAACTTATTTTAGAACCAGCTGCTTTAAACATATGCTTCAGTATTCAAGGGATGCTTTTTACAGACTCATCGGTTGATAAAATCATTAACATGTCATCTGCATATGCAAGTACTAGTTTGAACATCTAAACTACTCTGCTTCCTTCCACACCTGTCTAAATTGTAAACCAAGCAAGTTAGTTCACATCATAAATTCTCATCAAAGGGTTTTTAATTAAAACAAAAAGGACCAAATGGGCACCTACCCTTAATGTTTTCATTATCTGGATCTCACCATTCCTCCCAGACAGAAACTAATCACATCATTTTCACACTCTTGACAAATTGGAAAGGTATGATGTAAGACTGTGCAACTTTAAACATGTCATCTCCCATAAAGAGCTATTTTTTTCTTTTTCAAATAAAATAGGGTAAAAACTCAACTGTCTTTTATTCTGTATGTTTTACAGTTTCTCTTGGTAGAATGAAACCATCTGCCACCTCTGTCCCTAACGCCTGGAATGAATCAAATCATCTTCCTTGCAAACATTGTTAATCTCACAGTAATCCCTCCTAATCACTTTGTAATCAGCACTCAGAGGGGCTAAAGTTCCTTGATTCTTAATCACGATATTTTAATCATCATTCTTGTGAGACAGCAGTTAGTAATCCCTGAATCTTGGGCTTATTTCTTCCCAACTTCCTAATTATTCCCTAGAACAAAGAACAGAAGCTCTCTAGATATGAGAAACCAGATCTCTCTGGCTAGAACTGGTTGGGAGAACATGACAGTCTCAGGGTGGTGTTTCTGATGACTGTTTGACTATTATTTTCAATTTTGGATACTGAAGACAGCTCCTTATTTTTTTTTACTTCCCAATTTTCCGTTGTTTTCTTTTATTTCCTTATTCTTTTCCCTTAATCTCTTTTTCCTTTATTGCACTTTTTACCTTAGCAAAATTTTGCATGAGTAACAGCTTATTTTTCTGCTTTGCATCCTTAAAAGGCTTTGGTTTCTGGATGTACAATTCCCTTTTTTATTCTTTCTCAAACTGAGAAAATTTCCCTCTATTCCTAGTTTGCTGAGAGCTTTTATCATGAATCAGTATTGGATTTGATCAAATGCTTTTTATGCATCTACCAATATGATCATATAATTTTTCTCCTTGGGACTGTTGGTGTGATGGATTACATTAATTGATTTTTGTCTCTATATTTTTAAGGTGCAATATTCTTACTCTTTTATATAACTTTACAATTTATTATTTCTTTTTCTTTACAATTTTTTTTCCCTGAAAGGGATGGAAGGAACTCATGACATATTTTATAGGCGTCATGTCTTTTTTTTTTTTTGAGTTTTATTTATTTTTTTATACAGCAGGTTCTCATTAGTTATCTATTTTATACGTATTAGTGTATATATGTCAATCCCAATCTCCCAGTTCATCCCACCACCACCACCACCCCCTGCCACTTCCCCCGCTTAGTGTCCCTGCGTTTGCTTAGAGGCTTCATGTCTTGTTAATTGAATATTCCTTTCTCTTCATTCTTAATTTTTCTCCATCACCAAGTTTAATATTATGTGTTATTTCCTCATCTCACAATGTCTTTCATGGCCGTGTTTATATAACACTTATCATAAAATCTATTTTTATTCTTTAAATTTATTCATTTATTTAAAAAATATTATGGGGGGCTACTACGTTCCAGGCACAAAGCAGAAACTCATTCACCATTTAGTATGAGGCTCTACATCAGCTAAATATCTCTTACCTAGAATCTAAGTTGGAATTCTTGACCTTTAAGTAAACAATTGAGAAATGGGCCTTTTCCCTTGGTTACTTAAATAATAAAAATGGTCACTAAAGAGTTGGGTGCTCCTTTTATGATCTCTTCTTCCCAAACCCAATCCTGTAGCATATTTATCAATTTATCAAGTATAGACTTGATAACTAAGAGTGTTCTAATTGCATTGGAAGGGAATGAGTCTGGAGAGTGAAGGAAGAAAGGACCTGAGAAATCTTCTCTCTAAGAGTTTAGATTAGAAAAGTAATCACCTCATAACTTGTCTCAGTGCTTTTTGTTTCTCTCTACTCCCATCAGAGTAATCTCCCTCAAACATAGCACTGATTTTGTTTTAAAACAATTCAGTGGTTTTTAGTATGTCTACAGAGTTGTGCAATCTTCACCACAATCAATTTTAGAACATATTTATCATCCCCCAGAGGAACCCGTACCCCTTAAGTATCATGTCCCAACCCTCCCTTCTCTCCATCCAGCACTAGGCAACCACAAATGTGCTTTCTGTCTCTATAGATTTCCCTATCCTGGACATTTCATATAAATGGAATCGTATACTATGTGGTCTTTTGTGACTGGCTTCTTTCCCTTAGCATATTGTTCTCAAGGACCATCCATGTTGTAGGGTGTAGAGATACCACATTTTGTTTGTCCATTCACCAGTTGATGGACACTTGGATTGTGTCTACCTTTTGACTGTTATGAATATTGCTGTAAGGACATTCATTTACAAGTTTTTGTGTGAGCATATATTTTCATTTCTCTTGGGTATAAACTTAGGGATGGAATTTGTGGGTCATAATATAACCCTAGGTTTAACTCTTTAAGGAACTGCCACACTGTTTTCCAAAATGGCTGCACTATTTTACATTTCCACCAGCAGTCTGTGGTGGTTCCAATTTCTGCACATACTCGCCAACACTCATTACTGTCTGTCTTTTCTATTATAGCTAAACTAGTGGGTGTAAAGAGGTATCCCTTGTGGTTTTGATTTGCATTTCCCTTATGACTAATGGTGTTGAGCATCTTTTCATATGCTTATTGGCAATCTGTATATATTCTTTGGAGATATATCTATTCAGATCCTTTTCCCATTTTTAAATTAAATTATTTGTTTGCTATTGACTAATTTTCTTTTCTTGTGATGTCTTTGCCTGGTTTTAGTATCAGGGTAATACTGGTCTCATAGAACAAGTTGGGAAGTGCTCTCTCACCTTCAAATTTTTGGAAGAATTCATAAAGAATTGGTATTAACTCTTCTGTAAATGTTTAGTAGAATTCACCCAGTGAAGTCAGCACTGATTTTTTTAACCTTTCTGTTAAAAACCCTTTAATGGTTACCAATTACTAATGAATTAGATACAACATCCCATATTGCACCCCTTATAAAGTCTCAATCTGCATTCCCAGCCATATGTTCTACTATTCCCAACTAGTATCCCACTGACCACTAGTGATAGGCAACTTGACCACAGGCTGTCCCACTTGTTGCCTTGATTTAGGCTTCTCATGTACTTGTGTATCTCACTAGTCAGACTGCCATCCATCCTTAAGATATTTCAAATCTACTTCCACCTTGAAACCTTTTCTTGACTCTCCTGTTATATTAGTTTGGGTTTTCTTGGAATATTCCAACTAACTTACTCTAATACCCTTTTTAAAAAAATTTTTATTATTTTTAAAATTTTTGGCCACACCACACTGCTTGTGGGATCTCAGTCCTCCAACCAGAGACTGAACACGGGCCATGGCACTGAAAGCCCCAAATCCTAACAACTAGGCCACCAGGGGACTCCCTCGAATAGCCATTTAAAAAAAATCTTGATCTCCACAGCATAGGACTTATTAAAGTCTTCATAATAGGTTTCCATAATTAATTAGTTTTAAAAGCCACCTTAATGGGGGAAGGCCCATTCCAGTTAAATTGGGACCTGTTAGTTACTCTGGTAATAACACTTAACTACCAAATGCTGTATGGAATCCACCGCGAACAGTATTTCTCTGTGAGTTCTTTTTCCAGTGTTCGAATAATTAACAAGAATTTTTGCTTGAGGAACTCATGATGAATGACTTCTCTGTGTTTCACCATATTTCTGAGGAAAATTCGTATTAAAAAATAGATTCAGTACTGAGGGAGGCTCTGCATGCCTTTTTGCTGACTTTCCAAGACTCAAAATAATGGTCTTCACAGTAGGGAACACCAAAGAAGCTAATGGCAGAGTTACAATGGTAAACGTTTTCTAAAAACGATTTCTTCTTCCAATAGCTAAAAAAAAAAAGGTTTTCAGTATTTTAAAGCTGTGGTATAATTTTCTGTTAAGAAAGTGTGTGGCCTTAGTAAATGTAGTATTTTATATATATATAACATTGCTTTTCAAGTACATATGAAGATTGCATTTTCTTAATATAGTTTTGAAATGTTTATGAGGGAATAAAATGCTAAAAACCTTCTCCTGTTTTGCCATATTTTGAGGGGATTTCTACATGAGTGAGTTAAGATTTATGACAAAGTGAATGCTGTACTAACATTGCTCATGTATATCTGTTTCCTAAATTTCATTAAGATAAAACTTTTTTTTAGTGAGGAATGAGTTAAGAAGGAAACTCTTTAAGATAACATTATCAACAAACATGTCATAGATCTATGCTATTATGTAAATGTGTGACTACAGCCATATCTTTAGCTGACTTCAACAATATTGCCAGTTTTATCTCAACATTAGCTGTGGAGGTATGTTGGTATTGCCTCTATTATTACTATCAATCAAAAAATAATAAGAGCTATATTCATTTATCATCGCTTACTGTATACTAGGCAGGATGTCAGGCATTTATATTATCACTTAGCTCACAACAAACCAGCAAGGAAGGTATTTAGATTAGCTATGATTAGGTTCAGTTGTGAGTAACAGAAACCTAAAATAACAATGCCTTAAAAAAGGGAAAATTTTATTTCTCTCACATAAAAGTCCACAGCTAGGCAGTCTAGGGCTGGTTTCACAGTTCTGCTCTTGTTGTAGTCTGTAGGGACCCAAACTCTTTCTCCCTGTTAAGTGAACACTAGCTGCAATGCCAACAGAGAGGAAAGGGATGAAGAAAAAGGGGGCAAAGGAAATGTACCAGCTTCCTTAGGAAGGTTTCTACAACATGATATTTCACTTAGAGCTCACTGGCCAGAGCTTAGTCACATCAACACACCTACGTGGGTGGCCATGTGCCCAACTAAAAGTTGGGGGATCTAAAACATTGAGAAAGGAAGATAAGATATCGGGGGACAACTAGATTCCTTCTCTGAGACAATATTATTAGCTCTATTTTATAGATAAGAAATCTAACCCTTAGAACTATCAATTAACTTGTCCAAATTCATCGGTTTAATACATGTTTCAGAGAAGATTTATAACTAGATTTGTCTACCTGAAAGTTCTATGCTATTGGAGCAGGAGAAAAGGGGATGGTGTAATAGTAATTTCTTTTAGAAGCCTAGTAATATTGCCTTAAATGACGTCTCAGTTAGTTATTGCTATGTCACAAATCATTCCAAACTTAAACAATATGCATTTATTTTGCTCAGGAATCTACAGGTTGGCTGAGCAGTTCTGCTGATCTGAGGCCATCTCGGCTGTATCTCTGCCTGGAGGTTGGCAGGGGGCTAATCTGGAACTGCCTTTGCTCTGATAACTCGACATTGCTCCACATGGCCTCTCACCCTCCAGCAGGCTAGCCTGGGCTTGGTCTTGTAGTATGGCAGCAGTCCAAGAACAGAAGCATGCAAGACTTCTTGAGGCACTGGTTCATAATCGGCTCAATGTCATTTCCACTACATTCTATTAGCAAAGTAAATAACAAGACTAGCCCAGATTCAAGGGTTGGGGAAATAGTCTAAATCTCTTGATGAACCGCAAGTCACATTGGAAAGAGCATGGATCCAGGAGACCACTTACAAATACAACATTTTCATCTGCTACACTGAACCTGGATTAAGTCTAGGAAGGGATACAGAGGAAAAGAATCTGTGGCTAAAGATTTCATCATTGTCCTGTGAAACTGTAATTAATCCTGAAGTGCATTTTTCTCTAAAATAAAATGTCCATGTTAAATCTTAATTAAAAGTGTGTGGATATCTTCAGGTTCTTGAGAAAGAGAATGAAAAGAGTTAGCTTAGTTTTCTTGACTGTTTGGACCAGTTTGTTTATTCATTCACTTAACAAGAAAGCACTGAGTCCCTACCATGGACTGAGCACCTTGCTAGGCACTGAGATATAATGATTAGCAAATCTAAAAAGGGTGCCATCTTTCATGGAGTTTACCCCTGGGGTTGGGGAGATGAGACATTAATTAATTTCACAAATAAATGCATTATGACAAAATGCAAAGAGTGACATGAAGTAAACGTATATGATAACATGAGACTTTCTAAAACAAAGCTGATCTGGCCTGGGGCATCCAGGAAGGCTTTCTTTTTTACAGTACGCGGGCCTCTCACTGTTGTGGCCTCTCCCATTGCGGAGCACAGGCTCCGGACGCGCAGGCTCAGCAGCCATGGCTCACAGGCCCAGCCGCTCCGCAGCATGTGGGATCTTCCGGGACCGGGGCACGAACCCGTGTCCCCTGCATCAGCAGGCGGACTCTCAACCACTGCACCACCAGGGAAGCCCAGGAAGGCTTTCTTGAAGAAGAGATGTTCAAGTTGAGATACGAAGGATAAGTTAGAATCAAGAGTGTAGGGATAGAGGACAGGGTTCAGGTAAAGAAACAGCATGCTACAGGTCCTAAAGCGGCAGCGAGCCTGGCACTTATGAGGACTGAAATGAAGCCACTACGGCTGAAAAACAGAGTGAGAGGAAGCAGGTTGTAAGATGACATGGAAGGGCTAATGGCTGTCAGATTATGTTGGGCCTTAGGTGATTATGAGAAACCCTGTCTTAAGTCAGACACAGAAAGACAAATGTCATATCATACTGGTTATATGTAGAATCTAAAAAAAGGATACAAATGAACTTATTTTCAAAACAGAAGTAGAGTCACAGATGTAGAAAACAAACTTATGGTTACCAGCGATGGGGGGTGGATAAATTGGGAGACTGGAATTGACATATGCACACTACTACATATAAAATAGATAACTAATACGGACCTACTGTAGAGCACAGGGGACTCTACTCAGTGCTCTGTGGTGACCTAAATGCGAAGGAAATCCAAAAAACAGGGGATATACGTATATGTATAACTGATTCACTTTGCTGTACACCTGAAACTAATACAACATTGTAAATCAACTATACTCCAATAAAAATTCAAGAAAAACAAAGAAACTTTGTCTTTATCTTCAGAACAGAAAAGAGTCATAGTAAATGACATTGTTCTTTGCTGTCAAAGAATTTCATACCAATAACTATTGGGAAGCTTAAGTGTCAAGCCAAAAGAGGGGCTTTGCCCTGACATGGTTCTCATCGAGTGAGTTCCATTTGTGGAGTGCGTGTGTGTGTGTGTGTGTGAGAGAGAGAGAGAGAGAGACGGAGGCAGAAACAGAGAGAGACTGAGACACAGAAGGAGAGACACAGAGGACGGCGTGTGGTGGCCCATTCCTATGGCTGAACTGTTGGCTGGTCTGGTTTTCGTTCAACAGTTCTGTGACTGACATTTGATTCTGCTGCCTCTTTAGAATAAGGTCTTTTATAATTTCCTCCCATTTCTCTGCATGATTTCTGCCCATCACTGGGTAAAGCAGAATTATTCCTAATGGGTTTTTGATTTGTTCTTTGGAGCCCCCGTTTTTAGTAAGCACACAAAAAAACTATTCATCCACATTGCTACCTTATACGAAACGTTCCTTCTAAAGTTAAATTCTACAGGCTGGGCAGCATAAACAGTCAAGAAAAAAAAATTCACTGTACGCCATTTCTAAGAATCTGGCACCAAACAGTCCTCTAAGGTTTGTTTAAACAAGAAATGTAGTAAAAGAGAGAGAATTTTCACAGTGATGATGGCCTGCACCACAGAAATCACACATTTGAGTCCTGGTCACTGCAGGAGCATTAAGGAGGCTGTCAGTGAAGCTTCCCTCTAGGGGAGAGCCAATGGGAAGATTTCTTCACTTTGGAAATTCTGCATCTTTTCGTTTTTCTAAGGATAGTTTCAGCTTTTTTAGGCTTAGCACATGTCTATACTTGAGAAGACGGTCGGAGAAAAGCAGCTGGAAGTGAAAATAATTTGCTTTAAGCACTTAAACGGTTCTTTTGTGACATTATGCTATTCAGTGGCTTTCAATCAAGTTGATCTTAATTTTCTAGCCACTTCGCTTCTAATTCGATCTCGTAAAACAACCTAGCAACTTCGGCATTAAGGACAGCACTGGGCAGGGCTGCAGTCAGGACGTTGTTTTTCTGTGCCGCCTGCCCAGGACTTTATTTTTTCTGCCTGCCCAGGACTTTATTTTTTTTGGCGGGGTGGAGCAGTGAGGCTTCTGGGATCTTAGTTCCCAGACCAGGGATCGAACCCATGCCCGCAGTAGTGGAAGTGGGGAGTCCTAACCACTGGACCGCCAGGGAAGTCCCCTGCCTGCCCACAGTTGTGTCAGTCTTCTTTCCCCCATCTTAGCTGCCCACTCCCTGCTCAGAGCTCTCTGTAAATTCCCACCTGGCTGCAAATTATTGCTCAGGTGTTAATTTAATCACAGAATTTAATATTATACCTCATATTTTGTTCTGAAGCATTCCTAGACTCATAGGATGCTTAGAGCTGAGAGGGTCACTCATTCATTCATTCATTCATAGTCATCACGTATTTGTGCTTTGTGCCAGGCGTTGCTCCAGGCCCTCAAAAGCTTCCATTCCAATAGAGGGGGTGGATATGCAGAAAAGCCATTTTAACCCAATCAAATAAATGCTATTATGGAAGTGTGAGTGTGTAATAGTCAAGAACAAATCTGACTCCATATTGGATCTGTTTCTTTTACTTTAACCTTTGTATTCTATTGCTTTGGCTACAAGTTAAGAATGTTGCCTGTAGCCTGAAACATATAGGATAGCCCATTCTCAAGGCTCTGACCTTTAAAGGTATAAAACTTTTCCATTCATATAGAGATAAAAAGTTGCAGAACAGAGAATAACATTTGTCTCGTTGGAGGTTTACAGGAGCATCAGCATCTGACCTACATGGACAGCTGCAAGAACAAAGGATTCCAGCACCAAGAAGTCTGCAGCCACCAGCCACACCCCCTCCCCTTTTAGAATAAAAGAAGCCTGCGTTCTAACTCGCGTATGATGGTTCTTTGGGACACGAGTCCACCATCTTCTTGGTCTGCTGATTTTCTGAATAAAGCCACTATTCCTTGCCCCAAGAACTCGTCTCTCAATTTATTGGCCCGTCGTGTGGTGAGAAGTATGCGCTTAGACTCGGTAACAAGCAGAGTACAAGGGACGCAAAGGAGAAGTAGTTTGTCGGTCTGTCGGGAGAAGACTGTGAAGGCTTCCCAGAGCTGGCAGTGGGCAGATAATACTCAGAAAACAGATGTAGGAATAATGTTTCCATTGGAGAGCAACATGTACAAAGACATGGAGAAGCTGAGGGATCACTAGTGGCTGAAGAGTGCTTTGAGTAGACTGCAAGCAGGAAAGCCACTGCCAATGGCCTTGAAATGCTGGGGTAACATCTTATTTATTTATTTACTACTTACTTTTGGCTGCGTTGGGTCTTCGTTGCTGCCCGCGGGCTTTCTCTAGTTGCGGCGAGCAGGGGCTACTCTTCGTTGCGGTACGAGGGCTTCTCATTGCCATGGTTGTCTTGTTGCAGAGCACAGACTCTAGGCACGTGGGCTTCAGTAGTTGTGGCACATGGGCTCAGTAGTTGTGGCTCATGGGCTCTAGAGAGCAGGCTCAGTAGCTGTGGTGCACGGGCAAGGAAGTCCCTGGGGTAACATCTTGAAGGACCTTGAATGTCTGGGTCTAAATGGAAGAGAATTTAGATTTTAAACTAGTAGCAATGGGAAAATCATTGAAGATTTTTTCAGCAGATATTTTATGTTAGAATGTTCACTCTGGAACTGAGGGATATGGATGGGGTAGAAGGTGGAATCAGTGAGATTCAAGTCAGGGAAAGCAAGAAAGAGGCTATTGCAATAGTCCAGGCAACAGATGAAGGCCTGAGCTAGGGCAGTGACTCTGGGAATAAAGGGGAAAGATGTTTAGGACAGAAAGATTAACTGGACGGAACAGTGGGGAATATAAAATGAACCCAGGCTTTTCTGGCTTCACTGATCGGAGGGAAGTTTGTACCATTCATCTATACAAAATCTAGATATTTTCAGAACAGTTTAGGGCTGAAAGAAATGATGAATTCAGTTTTGTGCTTTCTAGGTTCGGACTGAAGACATGGGAACCTGGAAATATGACGTGAGAAAAGTCTGAGAAAGGGTCAAGGACAGAATTGTGGGGTACTCCACACTTAAAGATTAGAGATGACCTCAACTCTAATAGATTCCAGGTCCCACCCTAGATGATTTAGAAGGTCTAGGTGAGCTTTAAGAATCTGTTTATAATAAGTTCCTCAGGGGATTCTGATTGACAGCTAGAGCTGAGGACCACAGATCAAGTCCCACCCTCCTCCAAGAAAGAGCCAGAGCCTGAGGTCAAGAGGGTGGAATGACTTTCCCAAGGTCACAGAACTCCCTAGAGGCAGAGTGCAGCTCAGATTCCCAATATACAATCCTTCCTCTGCAGCACTCACTTCTCCATTTAGATTTTATTGTCTTTGTCTTATTTAGATTTTAAAACCACAGTGGGGTTTCCCTGGTGGTTCAGTTGTTAAGAATCCGCCTGCCAATGCAGGCGACACAGGTTTGAGCCCTGGTCGGGGAAGATCCCACATGCCACAGAGCAACTAAGCCCGTGTGCCACAACTACTGAGCCTGTGCTCTAGAGCCCGCAAGCCACAACTACTGAAGCCCACGCGCCTAGAGCCCGTGCTCTGCAACAAGAGAAGCCACCGCAATGAGAAGCCCGTCCACCTCAACAAAGAGTAGCCCCGCTCGCCGCAACTAGAGAAAGCCCGTGCGCAGCAACGAAGATCCAACACAGCCAAAACTAATAAATTAAAAAAAAAAAAAAAAAAAAAACCCACAGCGGATGGTCTGCACCTCCATCCTCTGTTTTTAAAATGCAATCAGTTATAATAGCAAGTCTGGCTGAGTGCTAGATTTGGTGGACTGAGGGAGAAATGTCCCTCACGAGTTCATGCCACGGGTCTCCTAACAATTCTATCTTGTACAGCACTCCCATTTGTAGAGAGAAAACATTATCAGTGGCTGTCTTAACATTCTGCTAGCAGCTTTTTGTTGGATCTGGACTGGGACCTAACATCTTTGTATATAATCTAGACCATGGAAGAGAAAAATTGCCCGTCTTTTTGTGGGAGATGCTCAGGGGGAGAAAAATAGACCCAGAATCTACAAGATTTTAAGTATTTATGGTTGATGCAGAAATAAAAGACAAGATAGTGGTGTTTAGAAAAGTTGGGATCTCATTGGTCGTGGGAAACCTTATGTGAATACCAGGATTTCTCTCCAGTTCTTCTCTCCTTTGGGGCATGTATGGCCCTTGGAATGAGTCACAATAACGTGACTTGCTTTAGGCAAAGAAATGCACCACTCCTAGATGGAATAAACATTTGAAACTTCTCCATTCTCCATGATTTGTGCCTCTGAGAATTGGGGATGATTCGTTTACAGCAGCATAGTTTAGTGTAATCTGACTAATGCACCGATCAACAGAAAATATGCACAGGAAGCAGGCAACTAATAACCCAGACCTTGAAGTGTCACAAAAGGGAAAGATCTCTGCAGGCTACAGTAGTCATAGAAGGCAATGCTGGTCAACTGGAATAATGGGACATAGACCGGATGCAGTTCAGCAGAGAAAAATTCAGGATTATGCACTTGGAGTTGAAAAGAGAACATGTTCAAAGGCAAGGTGCCAGCCACTCAAAGGCAGTTGGCTGGAAAATTAAAAGTATAGCTTTAGTGGGTAGCCAGTTGACCGGGAGGAATTGTCACAGCCCTGCAGTTCTGCTGATTGAAAAAAGTGCAAGCAGAGAACTGTGGCGAATGAAAAGCATGTCTGTATCATGAGGTAATTGCTACACTGCTCTGCACAGACCAGAACTGTAACAGAGCTGGGCTGGCTCTGGTCTCCATCGTTCAATGGGATTGAGAGAATGTGGAGAGAGTTCAGAGCAAAAGCAAAATAGTCATTCAGTGACCAGCAAAGAAGGGCTAAAGACCTGGGATTACTTAGCCTAGAGAGAAAAAGCTTCAGGGTCACTTGAGAAGCGTCAGCACTGAACATAAACTTCGGAAGAGCCACGGCACAGAGGATGATGGCTGTTTTTTCTCTGTTGCCAAGAACACAAAAAGAATGGGCTTATTAAAGTTAAACAAAAGGAAGAATTTCCTGACCCCAAGGGTTGTTTGACACCGGATAGGATGGGAGATTTCTCTCTGGAGGACTTTACGAAGATCAATGTTCTTTTGAACGTAATGGATTCACTGGGTCCTTCCTGAAGCGAAGGGATGGAAGGTTCTCAGTCTCTTTTCCGCCGTGACCCAGGTGATGGATGATGTCTGCTGTGGGACACACTCCCATGGGCATGCTGTTTTACACAACCCCCAGTATGCTACTGGCAGTTGCATTCTTTTCCTTCCTCTCAAGAAAACATATCAGAAGGTGAGCAGGATCACCACAAATCCTCTTTTTTAAAAAAGGTAAATGTTTGTAAGTGTCAATATTTTAAATTCTTGTTTGTAGAAATAACCTGTGATATGATGACTCAACGTTGATTTAACAAATGGTAAGTGAGTGAGGGGTGTGTGTGTGCGTACTGTGTGTGGGATATCTAAGGCTACATCAACCTGCAGCAACGATTCAGTATGATAAATGCAGTTATGTGGGAAATGTGATCTGCTGTGAGACCATGGGGAAGGGCTGATTAGCTGGTCCTTGGAGGTCCAGGAAGGCCTCCAAAGGAAGATGTGTATGAGCTGAGGTCCACAGGGTGAGGAGAAGAAAGCTGGTCAATAGAGAAGGAAAGGCAAGAAAGTAGGGAGTGCTGGTGTGTGAAGCCTTGGAGGCTGGAAGCATCTGGAGGAATAGAGAAATGGGAAAGTATCTGAACACAGACCTGGGTCTGAGGGGAGTGGGTGATGACAGGAGACAAGGTGGCTCTGCAGGACACAGGGCTCTCAGGGTCCTGCCAGCCATATTGAGAAGCTTGCGTTCCATCCTAGGAGCATAGTGGGGTCAGAGGGCTGTGTTATGCAGGGACGGACAAGATCAGGTTGATATTTCAGAAAGTTTGTGCAGTATTCTGGCTGCCATGTGGAAAACTGGTTATTAGAGAGGCTTTGAAATTAATCTGGCCTGGATTTGAATCTATGTTCTGTATGACTAGCTGTAAGATATTTGACAAATGGATCTCACTGAATCTCAGTTTCCTCATCTGTAAAAGAGACAGCATACCGCCTGTCTGACAGGGTGTCTCTGAGGATAAACTTAAGTATTGTACGGAAAAGGCCTGTCTGATCCCCTGATGCGGGTGCTCAACAAACACTGGCTCCCTTCTCTACGAAATCATAATCAATTAGCAAATGATAAAGACACTTGACACAGTACAGAATCAAACAATTCTTTTTCATTTGAGAGTGATTATCGCATGGGTAGTTTCTACGGTCCTCTGAAAACTATCGAGACCAAACTAGATTTTCCTGCAGCTCTTTAATCATCTTTGTGGTTCTTTGCTGAGCCCTCACCAATTTTTCAAAACTCCTTTTCAATTGTGGAGACCACAGCTAGATTAGTCACCAGAGAGAATTCGTGATAATGAGATCCGCATACTGCAGTCACTCGCGCTGCTGCCTTAGCCACGAAAACCCAGTCAGCTGGTCCCTGTCGCCGAATGGGTTGTGTTCCAGAAGTTCATTAGTAAGTCCGTTGTTTGGAACACAGAAAGCCTTTCCCCATAGAAACAGAATTATAGATGGTGGCTTGTTTCCCAGGCCAGTGCATAAAAATCTATTTAATGCACATGCAGCTGAGCCAGGGCCTGGCAATAATAGTCACTCAAGCCCTTGACTTGCCTAAGCCCCAGTGGGATTCCCAGTCCCATGGAGCCCTGAGAACCTCTGAACCTTGCGCTTGCAAACTTGAGCCCTCTGAGGGAGATGTGAAGTGGGCTGACAGCCTTTGGGGAGACCATTATTTGCAGCATAATTGCAAAGAACACTTCCTTGAACTAGACCTTTACCCGAAATTGGACCTATTAGCACATAAGCAAGTAATCAAGAGCTATCCGATGGTAAACACACCTACAATATGCCGGATACTTTTCCTAAGTCTACCTAAGTTATCTTTAATCCTCACGAGCATCTTGTAAGAAAAATATTCTTCTTATTCTTCCCGTTTTGCTGGTGTCTTGAGAAGACTTTGTGTGGTCCAGAAACAGGCAGGTAGAAGGTGTGGGGAGTGATGCAGGGAGCCCGGGCATTGGTCTTGCAAAACTGAGAGCTTTTCCACTGCACAACACTGCCTCCCAGTGGACTGTGCTAGACACATACCCTAGCGTCACTAAATCAACTATGTATGATTTCCCAGTGAAGTAACAAGTTCTTCATTCATACATCCAACAAAGAATCTTTGAGTGCTTCCAATGAGCGAGGCCTTGGGAACACAAAATCATATTAGACTTGGTGTTCTCACAGAGTAGTTGAGAAAAGGAACAAGTAAATCAAGGGTTGAAAAAAAAAAGAGAGAGATTACACAGAAACCCAGAAGAGAGAGAGATTAATCAGGCTAGGGCGGTGGTGATGGTAAGCCAGGAAGGCTTCCTGGAGAAGGTGAGATGAGCTGAGTTTTGAAGGATGAGTTGGAGTTAGATGTAAATCTATATGACAAAGGGTCAAAGGATATTCTTTCTTTCCAGAAGGAATAGCATGTCTAAATGCATTGGGACAAAACACACGTTAAAAATAGGTTAAGCATTTCTTTGACCCATCTGCTTTTGTGATATGTCAGCAACATGCCAAGGTGGAGTAGCTGATAACTTACTTTGTGGGATAGTAGACAAGTGAAAATAGTATTTATTGTAGCTTTAATGTACCTTTCTTTCATAGTGATGTTTTTAGATTCCTTATATATTTAAATATATATATTTGTATTTTTTCTGTGAACTGTCTATATTTTATTGATTTCTCTATTGGGTGTTTTGGTCATTCAAAGATTGATTTGTAAAGAAATGAAAACACTAATTCGAAAAGATATCTGTATCCATGTTCATTGCAGCATTATTGACAATAGCCAAGATATGGAAACAACCTAAGAGTCCATCAATGGATGAATGCATAAAGAAGCTGTCTCACACACACACACACACACACACACACACACACACACACACTGGAAAGTTACTCAACCATGAAAAGAGAAGGAAATCTTGCCATTTGTGACAACATGAATGGAACTTGAGGGCATAATATTAAGTGAAGTGAGACAGAGAAAGACATAGGCTATATGATCTCACTTATATGTGGAATCTAAAATAAAAACACCTTGAACTCATAGACGCAGAAACAGATTGGTGGTCGCCAGAGGCAGGGGCTGGGGAGTGGGCAAAATGGGTGAAGGGGGTCAAGAGCTACAAACTTCCAGTTACAAAATTAATGTCACGGGGATGTAATGTACAGCATAGTGACTATGGTTAATAACACTGTGTTGTGGGCTTCCCTGGTGGCGCAGTGGTTGGGAGTCCGTCTGCAAATGCAGGGTACACGGGTTCGTGCTCCGGTCGGGGGGGATCCCACATGCTGCGGAGCGGCTGGGCCTGTGAGCCATGGCCTCTGAGCCTGCGCGTCCGGAGCCTGTGCTCCGCAGCGGGAGAGGCCACAACGGTGAGAGGCCCGCGTACCGCAAAAAAAAATAAAAATAAAAATAATACCGTGTTGTATATTTGAAAGTTGTTGAAAGAATAGATCTTAAAAGTTCTCATCACAAGAAAAAAGTTTGTATTTATGTATGGCGATGGACACCAATTAGGCTTATTGTGGTGATCATTTTGCAATATGTACAAATACTGCCACTAATATAATGTTACATGTCAATCATGCCTCAATTAAAAAAACTGATTTGTAAGAGCTCCTAATTCATTGTGCGTGTGTGTGTTTTTTTTTTTCCCCGGTACGCGGGCCTCTCACTGTTGTGGCCTCTCCCGTTGCGGAGCACAGGCTCCGGACGCGCAGGCTCAGCAGCCATGGCTCACGGGCCCAGCCGCTCTGCGGCATGTGGGATCTTCCCGGACCGGGGCACGAACCCGCGTCCCCTGCATCGGCAGGTGGACTCTCAACCACTGCACCACCAGGGAAGCCCTGTGTGCTCTTTTTATCTTTTGATTTTTGATTTTTTAAGAAATCTTTTTCTAAAAACCTTCCCCAACTTGGATTATTATTTAAAAATTAGGTTCTCTTTTTACCTTCAAATCTTTGATCTGGCAGAAATTTGGTCCAGTTGGTGTAAGGAGTCTTGTAGCAATGCCAGTACATTTCTCAGCCTGCCTTGTAGCTTTTCACCCTCAAGGCTGGGAGCCGGGAGCCAGGCTCCACAGGTGAAACTGGGGCAGAGATGGGCTTCCCCTCATGTGAAAAGAGTCTAAGAAAGTTGGGGCCGCCACACAGGCTGCAGCTGAGAGGAAGGTACCCGTTCACACTGGCAGGATGGAGCAAAGAGCAGCTCGGACAGAACCAAGTCTAAGCTGCCCGGTGTCCCTTCACCACGTGGCCCTCCCCCCAATTTCTGTTGAATGAGAAAACGTGGTCCTTGATGCAGGCAGCAACAAACCTGCCACAGAAGAGTGAGCTCACACAAAGCCAACCACACACACAAACACGGGCACAGGCACACGCCCTACAGCAAAAGAAAATAAACAAAACAAAAATTTTGAAGCACAAGAAGAAAACTAGCACTAAGAAAACCAACACATGGAAGGGGAGAGGGATACATTGGGAGAATGGGATTGACATATACACACTACTATATAAAAAACAGATAACTAATAAGAACCTACTGTATAGCACAGGGAACTCTACTCAGTACTCTGTAATGGCCTATATGGGAAAAGATATAACTGATTCACTTTGCTGTACATCTGAAACTAACACAAGATTGTAAATCAACTATACTCCAATAAAAATTAATTAAAATATAATGATTCAGGGCTTCCCTGGTGGCGCAGTGGTTGGGAGTCCGCCTGCCGATCCAGGGAACGCGGGGTCGTGCCCTGGTCCGGGAGGATCCCACATGCTGCGGAGCGGCTGGGCCCGTGAGCCATGGCCGCTGAGCCTGCGCGCCCGAAGCCTGTACTCTGCAACGGGAGAGGCCATGGCAGTGAGAGGCCCGCATACCACAAAAAAAAAAATAAACAAAAAATAATGATTCAATAGGGGTTTAGATAGGAAAATCAAAACGTGTTTTGAAATTCAGTAATTCTATATTTCCAAAGCAAGTGACATTTAAAATTAAAAAAAAAAAAAAAAAGAAAACCAATACACTAAACAGAAGATAATTTAACTACTAATAAAAAACCACTGGCAGCCTCCCCACCAAAATCTCTTTTCAGTCTATGAGGACTAATCTCATTACACCTTCAGCTGTGCTCAGTCACTCCCTGGACATCCAGGTCACTCCTCCACTCCTACCCTCCTCATCTCCATATGGCTTCACCCTTCCCTTATCCTGGCCACGTCTCCCATCCCTCCTCAAGCCCCAAAACACTTACCCCCAGCCCCTGGCCATTAGAACACCCCCTACATCCTCTACCTCGTTTCTGAGTGATTCCCTCAGCTCCTTGCTCTAAACTAAACGTGGACCTCCCCTGAGGTCACTGCTTCCGCTGTTGTCCTCTTCCCAAACGCCCCCCCCCCAACCCGCACCCTGGTACCGCTGGGCCTGAAGCTGTCCTTCCTTCTCACCCACTATCCATAACACCTTATTGCTGCATTATCATCTGACCCAGGGTTACTCTTGCCATGATTCAGTAACTGCAGCTCCTACTTCACTGTCAGTCTCTCCAAGTTCACTCCTGTCTTAATTATTGGTGACTTTTTTTCTTTTTTGGTCTCGCAGCTTGCCAGATCTTAGTTCCCTGACCAGGGATTGAACCCGTGCCCCCTGCAGTGGAAGCACGAAGTTTTAACCACTGGACCGCCAGGGAGGTCCCTTGGTGAGGTTTAATATACACATTGATGGTCGTTTCCACACTCAGGCTTCTCAGTACCTTGAATCCCCCTTGTCATCTCCTCTTCCCCATCTCCACTTACCTCAGAGGTCATTCTCTAGACTTTGTCACTACCAATCACTGCATCCCCTCCGTCAATTCCAAGTACCCCACTCTCTGAGCGAGATCTCCTGTCTCTCCAGCTCACTTTTTAAAACACTGAGGTATAACTGACATATATTATATTAGTGACAGATGTACAACATAAAGATTTGATATTTGTATATATTGCAAAAATGTTTGCCACAATAAATCTATTTAACATCCATCACCACACAGTTACAAGCTTTTTTCTTGTGATGAGAACTTTTAAGATCCATCCTTGGGACTTCCCTGGTGGCATAGTGGTTAAGAATCTGACTGCCAATGCATGGGACACGGGTTGGAGCCCTGGTCCGGGAAGATCCCACACGCCGCGGAACAACTAAGCCCGTGCACCACAACTACTGAGCCTGTGCTCTAGAGCCCACGAGCCACAACTACTGAGTCCACGTGCTGCAACTACTGAAGCCCAGGCAACTAGAGCCCATGCTCTGCAACAAGGGAAGCCACCGCGATGAGAAGCCCACGCACCGCAACGAAGAGTAGCCCCTGCTTGCTGCAACTCGAGAAAGCCCGTGCACAAGGAAGGAAGACCCGACGCAGCCAAAAATAAATAAATAAATAAATTTATTTATTTTTAAAAAAAGATCTATTTTTTTAGCAACTTTCAAATATAAAACACAGTATTGTTAACCATAGTCACAATGCTGTACATGACATCATGAGGATTTTTGTTTTATAACCAGAAGTTTGTACCTTTTGACCCCTTTCACCCATTTCACCCACACCGCACCCCTCACCTCTGGCAACCACCCATCTGCTCTCTGCATCTATGAGCTTGTTTTTTTTCCCTCAAGATTCCACATGTAAGTGAGATCATACTGTCTTTGTCTTCCTCTGACTTATTTCACTCAGCATAATACCCTCAAGTTCTATCCATGTTATCCCCAAATGGCAAGATTTCCTTCTTTTGTTATGACTGAATAATATTCCATTATATATATATATATATATACACACACATACATATCTCACATTTTCTTTATTCACTCACTAATGGACACTTAGGCTGTTTCTGTATCTTGGCTACTGTAAATACTGCTGCAATGTGCATGGAGGTTCCAGCTCACTTCTTCTAGAAGCACAACCCTAATCTTTTCACCACCCCTCTCTTCCCCATGCCCTCTCTCTATCCTTCCCAAGTTAAGTTCCATGGTCAAATAGCATAATTATTCCTTTGCATGTACCCTCAATTACCAAGGCCCTTTCTCACCTTATACTAGAAATTTAATCATACATTAAATATTCTTTTGTGTCTGGCTTCTTTGCTCAACATTATGTTTATGAAATTTCTCTTTTTTGTTGAGTGTAGCTGCCATTTACTTATTCTCATTGTTGTATAGCGCCCTATGATATGAATACCCCACAACTTATTTCTTCATTATGCTGTTGATGGACATTTGCTTCCAGCTTTTTTCTAGTGCTGCTGTGAACATCTTCGTACCTCTCTTCTGTGCATGCATTTCTGCATTGGAGTGGAATTGCTGAGTCACAGGGAATGTACTTCTTCAGCTTTAATAGGTGACGCTAAACTGCTTCACGATGGTTGTACCAACGTATAATCCCAGCTGCAGTGTATGAAAGTTTCAGTGGCTGGCATCCTTTCTCACATTTGTATTGTCAGTCCTTTGAAAGTTAGCCATCCTGGTGAGATTGTAATTGTATAACACTGGGATTTTAAATTTGTATTTCTCTGATTAAGGAAGTAAAGCACTTCCGTGTATATTTATTGGCCATTTGGATAACACTTTTGCACAGTGTCTTGCGCATTTCACTAATGGGTTGTCTGTATTTTCGTGTTGATTTCTACAAATTCTTTATAGGACTATGAGTTAAATGTGCTGCACGTAACCTCTCCCATTCTGTTGCTTGCCTTTTATTCTCTTGCTTTTTTGATGAAAAGAAGTCTTAATTTTAGGGAAATCTCATTTATCAATCTTTTCCTCTATGGTTAAGAGTCTATGGTTTTGAGTCCTATTTAAGAAATCTTTTTCTACCCTGAGGTTATGAAGTTAATTTAGATTCTCTTCTAGATTTTGTTGCCTTTCAAATTTAAATCTACAAATATTCTGGAATTTTGGTGTGAGGTAGTATTCAAGTTTATTTGATTTTTTCCTTATTTGGAAATTGTCCAGAACTATTTAATGAAAAGACTATTCTTTCCCTATTACTCTGTGTGATGTATTACATCTCTGTCATGAATTGCAAGTCCATACATGTGAGGGTCTGTCTCTGTTCATTTAATAAAATTTATTGTTATAAGAATGTATTCATCTCAAGCAAATTTTCAAATGTACTGCCATAAAATTGTTCATAATATCCTCCTACTGTCTTTTCAATGTCTGAAAGATCTGTAGTGATGTTTCCTTTTTCAATTTTGATATTGGTAATTTGTGCCTTTTTTCTTTTTAAAATCAGTCTTACTAGAGATTTATCAATTTTATAAGTATTTTCAAGGACCAATTTTTGGCTTTTCCATTCTTTTACTTTAACCTTTCTGTATCCTTATGTTGTAAACATACAACTGAGCATATGTGTATCTATGTGTGTGTCTATGTATCCGTACCTAATAGCATAAGATCAAATTATATGAAGAAGAAAATATGCTCATATATTCAGTTCTAATATATACATGCAAATTAAATGCCTCAGTGGGGGAAAAAAACGTTCAGTACTACACAATCCATGGTTGGTTGAAACTTGTGTTGTTCAAGGATCAACTGTAAAATAATATAGGGAAAGCACTTAGAATAGGACACTGGCACATAACAAGTGCTAAATAAATGATAGCTGATCTTTTAAAAATTTTCTTATTTTGGTGTTTTGTGTTTTTTTTTGCTAATTGTGTTGTCTTGTACATAGCAAGTCACTGAATGTTGTTTTAAAAATGTGTTTTGGGGGCTTCCCTGGTGGCACAGTGGTTAAGAATCCGCCTGCCAATGCAGGGGACATGGGTTTGAGCCCTGGTCCAGGAAGAACCCACATGCCACGGAGCAACTAAGCCCGTGCACCACAACTACTGAGCCCACGTGCCACAGCTACTGAAGCCTGTGCACCTAGAGCCCATGCTCTGCAACAAGAGAAGCCACGGCAATGAGAAGCCCACGCACTGCAACGAAGAGTAGCCCCTGCTCACTGCAACTAGAGAAAGCCCGTGCACAGCAACGAAGACCCAACACAGCCAAAAATTAATTAATTTTAAAAAAATGTGTTTTGGGGGCTTCCCTGGTGGCGCAGTGGTTGAGAGTCCGCCTGCCGATGCAGGGGAGATGGGTTCGTGCCCCGGTCCGGGAAGATTCCACATGCCACTGAGCGGCTGGGCCCATGAGCCATGGCTGCTGGGCCTGCACGTCCGGAGCCTGTGCTCCACAACGGGAGAGGCCACAACAGTGACAGGCCCGTGCACCGCAAAAAAAACCAACAAAAACAAACAGACAAACAAACAAAATGTGTTTTGGGAATTGCCTGGCGGTCCAGTGGTTAGGACTCAGTGTTTTCACTGCCGTGACCCGGGTTCAATCCCTGTTCGGTGTTTTTATTGAAAATAAACGTTCAGAAAGTGCACAGATTGTAAATGAATGAATATTTATGAAGTGAACAAAACTGTGAAATCAGCCTTCAGATCAAAAACACCCAGAAACTCTCCTTTTGCCTCCTTCCAGGAACTGGCCTCACCAATGAAACACTTCTAACAGCACAGATAGTTTCACATCATTTTGAATTTTATTTGAACAGATTCATACAGTGTGTGGTGCACCTTCATGTCTGGGCCCTTTTGCTCAACATTATGTTTGTGAGATTCATCCATATGGTGGGTGCAGCTGTAGTTGTTCATTCTTATTGCTGAATAATATTCCACTGGGTGACACATCACAACTTAGCTTTGTATTTTTTGTTGATGGGCTCTGGGGCATTGTCTTGTTTAGGACTATCTCAAACGGTGCTGCTGTGAACACTTTTATGCCTGTATTTCAGTGAACATCATATGCATTTTGGTTGGGAATATGCCTTGGGGTGGAATTGCTGGGTCACAGGATATGCATTTTTCAGTTTTATAAGATGCTGTTCAACAGTTCTACAAAGGGGTTGTTCCAATTTACACTCCCACAAACCTTGCCTTTTAATAAGAGTTTTTAATTGTAACTGTTATGACCAATGTCATGTTATTTTGTGGTTTTGGTTTTGGTTTCCTTGCTGTTCTTTTATATTCAGTTCTCTTTTCAGTATAAACAGAACTTTGTTTTGCTTGCCTTTTGAAATAATTTGGAGGATAAAGAACCTGTTTTTAATTGTACTAATGGTTACTATACAGCAGTTCACAATCATTGTCACAAGTTGAATTATCAAAATTACAATAAAAACAATTCTGTTGACTCACTTTTCATGAAAGGCAAAGATTGCAGTGCTTTTACTTTTGCTCCCTTCCCTGATTCCTGGCTTCAAGAAATTAATGTTGTGTCATAAATTCTATCATCCAAAATTTAGCCTATCAGAGAGGTGCTAATCTGTAGGCTTGATATTTTCCTATATTAAATTGATCCAATGGCATGATGCCATTGACCTTGAACGCTGTTGTAAGCTATAAACTCCTGATTGTGATTATGAGGATCTTGTTCATTGCATTATCGTGTTTCCCAGCAAGACATTGTTCTCAGATCTCGGAATGAGAAATTGTGCTTTTCATGAGCATGTGGTTTATTTTTACCTCATGAACCCGGATATTTTCCTTTTTATAACACTGACTTGTCTGAAATTTACAATATATTTTAGTTCTCTATGCTTATATCTTTGAAAATAATATTAAACCCTTTTGGAAATGAGATAAAATATGAATCAGTGTGGCAGGGCAAAGAGGGCTTCCAGTCGACGGTGGTTATCTCCAAGGAGAGAAGTGAGATTGAGAAGAATAAAAAGTGAAAATAACTTTTACCGTTTACTCATTTGCATTATTTAAGTATGACTTTGTGTGTTATTGGTATAATTTAAAAAACAAAAATGTATACGTTGAAAAGAAAGAAAACAAAGGCAAATACATTTAGGATCTGGGACAGAACTTCCTAAGACATGTGACCCAGAAACCATATAGAAATGATGGACAGATCTTACTCAAAAATTGAAAATCTTCTCTCCAGCAAAAACACTAAAAACAAAGTACAAAAATCAGTAAACTACTGAGAGACAACATTTATAACAAATGTTTTAGACAAAGATGAATAACCCCCAAATATAATGAGCTCCTACTAATCAATAAGCAAAAGAGAAAAAGACAACAAAAATGAGCAAGGGATGGGACTTCCCTGGTGGTCCAGTGGGTAAGACTCCACACTCCCAGTGCAGGGGGCCCATGTTCAATCCCTGGTCAGGAAACTAGATCCCGCATACGTGCCACAACTGAGAGCCCGTGTGCCGCAACTGAAGAGCCTGCATGCCGCGGCTGAGACCCAGCACAGCCAAATTAAATAAATAAATTTTTTTTTTTAAAAAATGAGCAAGGTTTCTCTGCATCTATTGAGATGATCATATGATTTTTCTCCTTCAATTTGTTAATATGATTTATCACATTGATTGATTTGCGTATATTGAAGAATCCTTGCATTCTTGGAATAAACTCCACTTGATCATGGTGTATGATCCTTTTAATGTGCTGTTGGATTCTGTTTGCTAGTATTTTGTTGAGGATTTTTGCATCTATGTTCATCAGTGATATTGGCCTGTAGTTTTCTTCCTTTGTGACATCCTTGTGTGGTTTTGGTATCAAGGTGATGGTGGCTTCGTAGAAGGAATTTGGGAGTGTTCCTCCCTCTGCTATATTTTGGAAGAGTTTGAGAAGGATAGGTGTTAGCTCTTCTCTAAATGTTTGATAGAATTCACCTGTGAAGCCAGCTGGTCCTGGGCTTTTGTTTGTTGGAAGATTTTCAATCACAGTTTCAATTTCAGTGCTTGTGATTGGTCTGTTCATATTTTCTATTTCTTCCTGATTCAGTCTTGGCAGGTTGTGCATTTCTAAGAATTTGTCCATTTCTTCCAGGTTGTCCATTTTATTGGCATAGAGTTGCTTGTAGTAATCTCTCATGATCTTTTGTATTTCTGCAGTGTCAGTTGTTACTTCTCCTTTTTCATTTCTAGTTCTATTGATTTGAGTCTTCTACCTTTTTTTCTTGATGAGTCTGGCTAATGGTTTATCTATTTTGTTTATCTTTTCAAAGAACCAGCTTTTAGTTTTATTGATCTTTGCTATTGTTTCCTTCATTTCTTTTTCATTTATTTCTGATCTGATTTTTATGATTTCTTTCCTTCTGCTAACTTTGGGGTTTTTTTGTTCTTCTTTCTCTAATTGCTTTAGGTGCAAGGTTAGGTTGTTTATTCGAGATGTTTCCTGTTTCTTAAGGTGGGCTTGTATTGTTATAAACTTCCCTCTTAGAACTGCTTTTGCTGCATCCCATAGGTTTTGGGTCGTCGTGTCTCCATTGTCATTTGTTTCTAGGTATTTTTTGATTCCCTCTTTGATTTCTTCAGTGATCACTTCATTATTAGTGTATTGTTTAGCCTCCATGTGTTTGTATTTTTTACAGATCTTTTCCTGTAATTGATATCTAGTCTTATGGCGTTGTGGTCGGAAAAGATACTTGATACAATTTCAATTTTCTTAAATTTACCAAGGCTTGATTTGTGACCCAAGATATGATCTATCCTGGAGAATGTTCCATGAGCACTTGAGAAAAATGTGTATTCTGTTGTTTTTGGATGGAGTGTCCTATAAATATCAATTAAGTCCATCTTGTTTAAGGTATCATTTAAAGCTTGTGTTTCCTTATTTTCATTTTGGATGATTTGTCCATTGGTGAAAGTGGGGTGTTAAAGTCCCCTACTATGAATGTGTTACTGTCGATTTCCCCTTTAATGGCTGTTAGTATTTGCTTTATGTATTGAGGTGCTCCATGTTTGGTGCATAAATATTTACAATTGTTATATCTTCTTCTTGGATCGATCCCTTGATCATTATGTAGTGTCCTTCTTTGTCTCTTCTAATAGTCTTTATTTTAAAGTCTATTTTGTCTAATATGAGAATTGCTACTCCAGCTCTCTTTTGGTTTCCATTTGCATGAAATATCTTTTTCCATCCCCTTCCTTTCAGTCTGTATGTGTCTCTAGGTCTGAAGTGGGTCTCTTGTAGACAGCAAATATATGGGTCTTGTTTTTGTATCCATTCAGCCAATCTGTGTCTTTTGGTGGGAGCATTTAGTCCATTTACATTTAAGGTAATTATCGATATGTATGTTCCTATTACCATTTTCTTAATTGTTTTGGGTTCGTTATTGTAGGTCTTTTCCTTCTCTTGTGTTTCTTGCCTAGAGAAGTTCCTTTAGCAGTTGTAGAGCTGGTTTGGTGGTGCTGAACTCTCTCAGCTTTTGCTTGTCTGTAAAGGTTTTAATTTCTCCATCAAATCTCAATGAGTTCCTTGACGGGTAGAGTAATCTTGGTTGCAGGTTTTCCTCCTTCATCACTTTAAATATGTCCTGCCAGTCCATTCTGGCTTGCAGAGTTTCTGCTGAAAGATCAGCTGTTAACCTTATGGGGATTCCCTTGTGTGTTATTTGTTGTTTTTCCCTTGCTGCTTTTAATATGCTTTCTTTGTATTTAATTTTTGACAGTTTGATTAATATGTGTCTTGGCGTATTTCTCCTTGGATTTATCCTGTATGGACTCTCTGTGCTTCCTGGACTTGATTAACTATTTCCTTTCCCATATCAGGGACGTTTTCAACTGTAATCTCTTCAAATATTTTCTCAGTCCCTTTCTTTTTCTCTTCTTCTTCTGGAACCCCTATAATTTGAATGTTGGTGTGTTTAATGTTGTCCCAGAGGTCTCTGAGACTGTCTTCAGTTCTTTTCATTCTTTTTTCTTTATTCTGCTCTGCAGTAGTTATTTCCACTATTTTATCTTCCAGGTCACTTATCCGTTCTTCTGCCTCAGTTATTCTGCTATTGATCCCATCTAGAGTATTTTTCACTTCATTTATTGTGTTGTTCATCATTGTTTGTTTCATCTTTAGTTCTTCTAGGTCCTTGTTAAATGTTTCTTGCATTTTGTCTATTCTATTTCCAAGATTTTGGATCATCTTTACTATCATTATTCTGAATTCTTTTTCAGGTAGACTGCCTATTTCCTCTTCATTTGTTAGGTCTGGTGGGTTTTTATCTTGCTCCTTCATCTGCTGTGTGTTTTTCTGTCTTCTCATTTTGCTTATTTTACTGTGTTTGGGGTCTCCTTTTTGCAGGCTGCAGGTTCGTAGTTCCCGTTGTTTTTGATGTCTGTCCCCAGTGGCTAAGGTTGGTTCAGTGGGTTGTGTAGGCTTCCTGGTGGAGGGAACTAGTACCTGTGTTCTGGTGGATGAGGCTGGATCTTGTCTTTCTGGTGGGCAGGTCCACGTCTGGTGGTGTGTTTTGGGGTGTCTGTGGACTTATTCTGATTTAGGGCAGCCTCTCTGCTAATGGGTGCGGTTGTGTTCTTGTCTTGCTAGTTGTTTGGCATAGGATGTCCAGCACTGTAGCTTGCTGGTCATTGAGTGAGGCTGGGTGCTGGTGTTGAGATGGAGATCTCTGGGAGATTTTTGTCATTTGATATTATGTGGAGCTGGGAGGTCTCTTGTGGACCAGTGTCCTGAAGTTGGCTCTCCCACCTCAGAGGCACAGCACTAACTCCTGGCTGCAGCACCAAGAGCCTTTCATCCACATGGCTCAGAAGAAAAGGGAGAAAAATTAGAAAGAAAGAATTAGTAGAAGTAGAAAGCAAGCAAGGAAGCAAGCAAGAAAGAAAGGAGGGAGGGAGGGAGGGAGGAAGGGAGGAAGGGAAGAAGGAAGGAAGGAAAGAAGGAGGGAAGGAAGGAAAAAAGAAAGAAGATAAAGTAAAATAAAATAAAGATAAAATATAATAAAGTTATTAAAATAAAAAAAAATTAAGAGAAATAAACAAAAAAACGGACAGATAGAACCCTGGGGCAAATGGTGGAAGCAAAGCTATACAGACAAAATCTCACACAGAAGCATACACATACACACTCACAAAAAGAGGAAAAGGGGAAAAAATCATAAATCTTGCTCTCAAAGTCCACCTCCTCAATTTGGGATGATTCGTTGTCTAAAGGAGGGAAGGAAGGAAAGAAAGAACGAAGATAAAGTAAAATAAAATTAAGTTATTAAAATAAAAAGTAATTATTAAGAAAAAAATTAAAAAAAAACAAAAACGGATGGATAGACCCCTCGGACAAATGGTGGAAGCAAAGCTATACAGACAAAATCTCACACAGAAGCATACACATACACACTCACAAAAAGAGGAAAAGGGGAAAAATCATAAATCTTCCTCTCAGAGTCCACCTCCTTAATTTGGGATGATTCGTTGTCTATTCATGTATTCCACAGCTACAGGGTACATTAAGTTGACTGTGGAGCTTTACTCCGCTGCTCCTGAGGCTGCTGGGAGAGATTTCCCTTTCTCTTGTTCTCACAGCTCCCAGGGGCTCAGCTTTGGATTTGGCCCCGCCTCTGTGTGTAGGTCGCTGGAGGGCGTCTGTTCTTCGCTCAAACAGGACGGGGTAAAAGGAGCCGCTGATATGGGGGCTCTGGCTCACTCAGGCCGGGGGGAGGGAGGGGCACGGAGTGCGGGGCGAGCCTGCAGCGGCAGAGGCCGGCGTGACGTTGCACCAGCCTGAGGCGCACTGTGCGTTCTCCCGGGGCAGTTGTCCCTGGATCACGGGACCCTGGCAGTGGCGGGCTGCACAGGCTCCCCGGAAGATGGGTGTGGATAGTGACCTGTGCTCGCACACAGGCTTCTTGGTGGCGGCAGCAGCAGCCTTAGCGTCTCATGCCCGTCTCTGGGGTTCGTGCTTTTAGCCGCGGCTCGCGCCCGTCTCTGGAGCTCCTTTAAGCAGCGTTCTTTTTTTTTTTTTAAACATCTTTATTGGGGTATAATTGCTTTACCATGGTGTGTTAGTTTCTGCTTTATAACAAAGTGAATCAGTTATACATATACATATGTTCCCATATCTCTTCCCTTTTGCGTCTCCCTCCCTCCCACCCTCCCTATCCCACCCCTCCAGGCGGTCGATATCCCTGTGCCATGCGGCTGCTTCCCACTAGCTATCTACCTTACGTTTGTTAGTGTATGTATGTCCATGCCTCTCTCTCGCCCAAGCAGCGCTCTTAATCCTCTCTCCTCTCGCACCAGGAAACAAAGAGGGAAGAAAACGTCTCTTGCCTCTTCGGCAGGTCCAGACCTTTTCCCGGACTCCCTCCCGGCTAACCGTGGCGCACTAACCCCCTGCAGGCTGTGTTCACGCCGCCAACCCCAGTGCTCTCCCTGCGCTCCGACGGAAGCCCGAGCCTCAGCTCCCAGCCCCGCCCGCCCCGGCGGGGGAGCAGACAAGCCTCTCAGACTGGTGAGTGCCGGTCGGCGCCGATCCTCTGTGCGGGAATCTCTCCGCTTTGCCCCCCGCACCCCTGTTGCTGTGCTCTCCTCCGCGGCTCTGAAGCTCCCCCCTCCGCCACCCGCAGTCTCCGCCCGCGAAGGGGCTTCCTAGTGTGTGGAAATCTTTCCTCCTTCACAGCTCCCTCCCACTGGTGCAGGCCCCGTCCCTATCCTTTTGTCTCTGTTTATTCTTTTTTCTTTTTCCCTACCCAGGTACGTGGGGGGTTTCTTGCCTTTTGGGAGGTCTGAGGTCTTCTGCCAGCGTTCAGTAGGTGTTCTGTAGGAGTTGTTCCACGTGTAGATGTATTTCTGCTGTATCTGTGGGGAGGAAGGTGATCTCCGCGTCTTACTCTTCCGCCATCTTCCCGGAAGTCCAATCGGGGTTGTTGTCTTAAAGGGCACTGGCCCTTCAAGATTAGCTTGGGGCTAGTTTGCCTGAGGGAATTATAGTGCCCCAGGGTGTGTGTGTGTGTGTGTGTGTGTGTGTGTGTGTGTGTGTGTGTGTGTAAGAACTTGGTTGCCTGAATCTTTGTTTGGGGTCGGGGAGTGGTGCACAGTAGACTTTGAATTGGGTTCCGTTTTACTCATTACCCCATCTCTTCCGTGAGCACCCCTACAGACCTAGCGAGTGGAGCCCAACCCAGGGTCTTTGAGGACGAGCAAAAACTCTCCAAAAACAGTAAGCCTTCATCTCCTCACAAAGACTGCATCCACACTTCTATTACCATTTAGAGGTAAGTAGTACAAAACGGGTTTTAGGATCTTGTTACAATCTGTTCCATTTTGGATCTGCTTCCACATCTCCAGCTGTGATGACATAGGAGCACAAGTCCTTGGTGGGGAGGATGTGAGGGAGCTGCAGCCTTTTCTACGAAAGGAAACAGGTGTCTGCTTCTGCGCTTCGGCACAATCTAAACCTCTCATGGTCTGTGTGGTTGCACTGTTTTTCTCCACTTCTCGTTGCAAATGCTCCCCTAGCTAGTGTGTAGGGTGGTTCTAAGAGGTGAATGGAGGAAGTTCACGAAAGACGTCGGGAAGCATCATCTATCTCTTCTTGCCCCTCTGCACCCTCCAAACACCTATTAATAAGACACACGTCACCACACAAGTAACTGGGCCTCACTTTAGCAGGAATTTGTTTGTTCCCCTTCAGATTTGGCAATTTTTTTCTAGCTCTTTTTTTCTCTGTTCTTCCTTCCCTTTCTGTTTCTTTTTTAAAAAATAATCTTTTTTTTCTATATCCTAGAAAATAACCAATATAACCTATGTGATTGCACCACAGGTATCGAAATTCTGACTTCAAAAGGAATTGTTGAATCAAGTTGTGCACACGAATGAAGGAGTTAGTGTGCAAGCTTCTGCTTAGAGCACACGCCAAAATCAGGCTACAAAATGCATTTCTCAGAAAACCAAACAAAGGAAACAGGAAGAAACAGGCAAAGTCCATCCCCCCTTACCAACCCCAATTCTCAGTTTTCATAAAAACTTTGAAAAAGGGCAGGATTCTGGAGACTTGGCTCTCTACTTATTTGATCCTATTTTTCATGGTTCCCTTTTCCCTCTTTAGCTTTTCTCTCATGGCCGGTGCTCATTTATTACATGAACAATGTTGTTACCAAATGGCATTACAGTGGCATCACCAAATATGCCTTTTCTGGAACAAGTTGTTTCAAGAGTCTAAAAAGTGACTTGTGTTGGACAATACCTGACAAGGCAACTTGTAAAACCCAGGCCTGTGATTCTGTACCCGGGTGACCTTACAGGAAACGTTGGTGGTGGAGACTCATATGGCTGGCAGTGGCTGGCACAAGAGGCTAGAGCCTGGCTGAGTTACCCGTGCTTTAAGAAATGGGACAGGGGCTTCCCTGGTGGCGCAGTGGTTGAGAGTCCGCCTGCTGATGCAGGGGACACAGGTTCGTGCCCTGGTCCGGGAGGATCCCACATGCCGCGGAGCAACCAAGCCCCTGCGCCACAACTACTGAGCCTGCGCTCTAGAGCCTGCTAGCCACAACTACTGAGCCCACGCGCCACAACTACTGAAGCCCACGCACCTAGAGCCCGTGCTTCACAACAAGAGAAGCCACCGCAGTGAGGGGCCTGCACACCGCAACAAAGAGTAGCCCCCACTCGCCGCAACTAGAGAAAGCCCGTGCACAGCAATGAAGACCCAACACAGCCACACACACACAAAAAGATAAGACAAAAATTTATAAAAAAAATAAATAACTTTATCTTCACAAAACTCCCTGGAGGTAAAAACAGTGAACATCAGATCTAATGATCCTCTTGTAAGGACAGGCTTGGGTGGAGGAGGGGTGGGTGGAGGAACAGGGCAAACACACCTGTGTCCAAAGCCTGGCTTTGCCACTTATGTCACTTCATACTCAGAGATTCAGTTTATGTAAAACAGGGCTAAGAATGGTCCCTACCTATTCATATGCTTCTTAGGAAGAGTAAAAATGAGTGGAGGAGCACTTAAAATAATAATCACAACTTAGTAAGCCTTTAACAAATGCCAGCAGTTTTTACTGAATTTTATGCAATCAAAGAATTCACCATTAAAAAAATCCTTATTTTATGTACACTAAGAAAAAATGCTGCCAGTTATTGCATGCCATTGACTGAAAGACCCATTCTTATTTGAGAGGCTGAAGTATGGGGGTGGGAGAGTACATTTAGAATCAGTAAAGTACAGTATTATTGTGTCTTATGGAAAAAAAGATTGTGGAGGGTAAAGAATGGGATGCGGGAGGGTATTTTGGGGACTGAGGTGGGAGAGGCTGGTCCTTTGCTCTACCAGGATGTAAAAATGCACATATCCCTTCCCCATTTCTTTCATTTCAGTTGCAAGATGCTAGACATTGGGACCCTGCTGCATGCAGGGAAAGATAAAGATGCCGTGGAAGGAATGGAAACTATCGAGAGCAGACATTTGCAGAGCGCAAGGGGAGACAAAGCAGGGTAGGAACCCATTAAAACTAAGCATCTCTGAAATGAGAATCACTAAATATAAAATACCCTACAAAACTGGTAACTTCAGTTCTTTTAGGCAATGGGAAATATCAGAAAGAAATTTTAAAGCCACACTTTCAGATCAGTGAGTGAAGTTCTGGACCTGCGTTCAGTTTAGTCCCTCCCATTGGCCATTCTGTTACATCAAATCATAGTAATACGTAGGGCTTCTATTTGGAATTTTGAAGCCCAGTGTGTGAAATGGAAGAGGACTCTTTTGGTTGGAAGTGTAGCTCCTGCAAAAAGAGACAGCTGAAATAATCAATGCAAAAAAAATAAATAAATAAAATCACAGGCCGAAAGTGTTTCCTTTTGTAGAGAATTTGTGACATTAGTTAAAAAAAAAAAAAAAGGTACAAACGTCAAGGGTAGCTGGGTTAATGAGTACGGCAAGTACAGCTGCTCTTCCCAGTGGAGACTAGAGCGCTGACGTGGATGGAACGTGATCGGGAAATGAGGGTGGTGATTGCAGCAGCCCCTAACGGGTACTTACTCCATGTCAATGCATAATGGGGATGATTGGCACTGCCGGCTGAACAAGAGATGCTGGGCTGTAATTAGAATGTTGGCGCTCATCAAAATACAGTAAAACAAGGAGAGCCGTGATTACTTAAACCTGAAGCTACATTCTGCAAGATGGCTTTGCTTTTCAATTTCTTTATTGTTTTAGTGTTCATTAAAAAAAAAAAACAAAAACCCACAGGCCATGCAAAATTAGGATGCTGTATCATAGAAGAATAAATGAGATGAGGCTGCTTTCTGTATAATGGCCAGTATTTAGAGATGTGCTCCATAAATGTCAATGACAATCAGTGCAGAATATTTCTCTTCAGAAAGAGATTTCTTTTTGCTAAATGGCTATTTCCCCATCCCCCTCTCATTCCTCTGTACCATTGTTTCTGCACTGAGACAGAGTTGACCCACTATGCCATGATATCAACAGAGAAATAACTTCTGGGTTTGAACTGGGCTTTCTATTCACTGAGAATGACTGATGTTGTGTAGTTATGCGAGTTCTTTTTTTTTTTTTGCGGTACGCGGGCCTCTCACTGTTGTGGCCTCTCCCATTGCAGAGCACAGGCTCTGGATGCGCAGGCTCAGCGGCCATGGCTCACGGGCCCAGCCGCTCCGCAGCACGTGGGATCTTCCTGGACCGGGGCACGAACCCATGTCCCCTGCATCGGCAGGTGGACTCTCAACCACTGCGCCACCAGGGAAGCCCTGCAAGTTCTTTTTGAAGATAAAGTTGAACCAAGCCTTGAGGATTTTCTTTTGAACTTTTCCAAGCTCCCTATGTGTATTAGGATTTAGGTAAATCACCAGTCTTCTAATGTATTCCTGGTAGTCTTCTAGATCTTAATCCTACAGAATTGAATTCACTTTTAAAAAGCCTCATTTAATCTTTCATTTTTCATTTATCAGCGTAAATACAGTATAGACATTTCTCCCTTCTGCCCTGAGTTACAAATAACCTGTGTCTCACTCTTTTGTTTGTTGTGAAGGAAATCAGCAGGAAATAGAAAAGGACCACTCTAACTGGTCAGATCACTAATAACCTAAATTATTTCGGTAAAGTTGTACTTTTGAAACATGAATCTTCTCATAAGGAGTTTTATTATAGTTCCTCATATCCGAGGGAGGAAAAAGCTATTAGTCCAGAAGTCAATCAACCAATATACAACAGAGTAACAACCTCAGTCTTAAGATTTTGGTCTGTTTCATATATTATCCACACTTAGGTGTATATTCCCACCCCCTGCCCCGCCTGCCTCCACTGTCATACCCAGGCCTTCCAGTCCACTTGTAATTTCTAGGACGTTTTACGAGATCTGTTCAAATTTCTTGATAAACTAGTTTGTAATACAAACTTTTTCTGTCCCAGGTAAACATGCTCATTTACCTGATGGCGTTTGAGTCTTTCCATTAGAAGCTAAGGCAACTCTGAGCAGCTAGTAGTTCTCTAGAAGTTGTTCCAGCCATCTGAATGAAAGTATAGTTTCATAAACCATAGGTATCTAATAAAAATAAAAATTCTTTAGGGACTTCCCTGGTGGTCCAGTGGGTAAGACTCCACGTTCCCAATGCAGGGGGCCTGGGTTCGATCCCTGGTCAGGGAACTAGATCCCGTATGCATGCCACCACCAAGAGTTCGCATGCCACAATGAAACGTGCCACAATGAAGATCCCGCATGCTGCAACTAAGACCCAGCTCAGCCAAAATAAATTACTTAATTAAAAAAAAAAAAAGATGCAAATGTTTGCTGTGCAAAGGGCCGGAATACCTTTAAAGAAAAAAATCATTCTTTAGAAACTATACACACTATTTGCTTTTATGATTATTGTGTCACACAAGTGTAAATGATTCAGTACAGACTTGGAAGTTTGCTTTATGAAATTTCATGCTGGGTAAGCATGCCTGCAGTCTTCCAGTGATTAAATGGCTGTGATGGTGGCTTGAATAGCTCTTGCAGCATCTTTGGCCCCCCTGCTCAGCAACCATGGAGCACTGTCCTTGTACTGTGGCCATGAGTGCTCATCAACCTTGTACAATGGGGTCTTACAGGGAAAAGTAGTAACAACTGAAACTACTTAATACTTACTATGAGCCATTCAGTCCCTGTGCTGTTTGTCATAAACTTATGGGCTAACAACTAACATTTAATAAGCATCAGGCGTGGAGCTATGCACAATCCGTTCTTAGAACTACCTTGTGGGGTAAGTGCTAACATTATCTCAGGAAACTGAGGTACAGACATTAATTAGATCACACAGAGCTTATTGGTAGAGGAGTCAAGATTTGAACTCTGGTCTGCTAGTCTTACTACTATGTACCTATTAATATCTGCAGAAATCAACAAGGTATCACTTGAAGTTTGGATCTTCAAAATAAGGAGATTTCTTTCTTTGGCTGACATAAAGTCAAAGTTAGGTTACTAGTAGTTATGTGACGGAACCTAAGCCTCTTAAATTTCTTTTCTGATTTGCTTGTTTTCAGAACACAAAATGTTTGATTTTACCTTTAAGCAAATACAGTAATAATTTTTTCACTAAAAATAGTTAAGCTAGACAAAGTGGCTTAGCCTTTCTTTGAATGGTATTGGATAAAACTGGTTGACGTGTGACACACAGATACCTAGTGCAGCTTTTTGTAAAGCAAGTCATGCTTAAACTAGTTGTCTTTGTAAATACTGAGTTCTGTGCTGTCCTCACAGGATAGAGCTGAGCCATAGCGGATGCTGCCTTCCATAGATGGCTAACGGCTTTACACAGTGCTCAGTAACCAGATGGACCTATTATTGGAGTAGAGTTGATTTACAATGTCGTGTTAGTTTCTGGTGTACAGCAAAGTGATTCAGTTATACATATATATATATATATATATATTTTTTTTTTTTTTTTAATTTTAATTTAAAAAATTTTTTGGCATGCCACCCGGCATGTGGGATCTTAGTTCCCAGACTAAGGGATCGAACCCACACCCCATTCAGTGGAAGCGCAGACTCTTAACCACTGGACCGCCAGGGAAATCCCTATATTCTTTTTCATATACTTTCCATTATGGTTTATTGCAGGATATTGAATATAGTTCCCTATGCTATACTGTAGACTTGCCTTTTGCCTTTCCTTTCATCCTAGTGTGTTGGTCTGTATACCCAGGGCTTCTAAAACACACACTCAGTCCAACCCCCTTGACTCTCTTCAGGCCCTAGGTTACTAGTCTTTAATTCTTCCGACACTTGCTAATGTCTACTCTGCAACTCCCAAACCTGTGAAGTTTTAAAGCAGATGCTCCTTAACTGAATTACCTATCACACCTAGGGTGATCTTTGGGAAGAAAACATCTGTCTGAGCATTACCTTGAATTTCCTCCAGGGTTACTTTTAAGGCCACTCTTTAAAAAATGCAAACAGGTGGTCAGTATCAATCCATTCTTATAGGCGTCCACGTGTAGACAGGCAGCAGAACCAGTTTTCTGTGAAAACATCTGGCAACACCTTGGAAATATAGGGTGTCAATGGCTATTGCCGTCTGTGCAACAAAACATTTCTCTCCCGTTTCCTCATCTATACAAGCTTTGCTCCAGGATTAGTTCTGAATTTAAGGACTGTGTACGATTAATTTTAGAAGAATGTAGTTAATACATTTGTTCCAGAATAGTCCACCTGGACTACTCACAGCCATATCCCCCCTTTTATGGAGGGAAGGACGACCCCAGAAGGGCAAAGCAACTAGTTCAAGGTCACTCAGTAAGACAGCTGTCCTGGCTCATGGTCCTACCGTGATGCTTCCCATCAGTCTTCAAAGTTTGACCAGAGGCCGGGTGACAGCAGCAGTCTCTGCAGGATCTGGGGGGCCCGTAGAGACTTTCCTCGGAGGAGGGGATCTAGGGCTTACTATTTACAATTACACTTGTGTATATATGTGTTTTGTAAAGTTTTAACTACATACCAAGGGCTTTCCCCCCACCCCCCAAACCCACAGCATATGTTGTAGAACACATAGCATATGCTGTATGTAATTTCATAGAAAGAAGGTTCCTCAAATGAGTGTGGAGACACTGCATGCTGTGTCCCTGCTATTGTCATTCTAGGTGTCCTGCCGTAAAAAAGACACCTTTAAGTTTGTTTAACTCAATAGTCCCTGAATTTGGTTATAAACCACTTTTTCTCACAGTTGCCCTCATTAATAATATATGAAACTAATCATCTTTTTTGGTAGAACACACTTTTTAGGAAAGAAAGGCTGTTCTAAATGTTTATCAGAAGTACACTCTTTCAACGTGTACATTTTAATGAGATTAGACACTAAAAATAGCATAAAATTTGCTAACAACAAAGAAAACATCCAAGATACGTCTTGTGAAAGTAAAAATTTTTATTCGGATTGATTTCTCAATGTATAGTTCAATATAATGCCAGTTTTTAATGGCAGAGATTTGGTTCCACTGAAACTCCATGATGCTACAGAGAGCTACTACTTTTTCCAGGAAGTAGGTAAACAGCTGGAAACAGAAAGCACGACTTTCTAGCAGCATGGCAACTGATTAAACTGCAGACCTATCAGGTCTGCAACTTTTATACTAAAAATGGCGCAAACATTAGCTGGTGACAAAAGTGAGAAGTGGGGAGCGAAATGTGAACATTGCAAGGAGTGATATATGCCCTGTAAAGATGACAAAAACCCAAATAGAGCTATAAAGATTTTAAAGGATAATTATAGAAAAGGGAACCAAATATTTTACTCAAATGTTTTTTAGAGCCTTTCTACAGAGATACAAATATATATATATATTTATCCAAAAATATGTTTTATACAGATAAATGTTTCTCAGATAAGGATGGGACCAAAGCTACAGTTATAACATAAAGCATTGTCTTTTGTAAGACTATTTATCCACCTGAATTTTCAATTTGAGGCTAGTGCATTAAATGTTTTCCAAATATTGACATCTTTTTATATATATAAATCAAGTAGGCATGATTTTTTAAAAGAGTTTTCAGGTTAAACAGTATTTTTCTAAGCTGCTGTGCGTATCAAACTTATGACAAGCCCCATTAAGAATTATTATTAATAAACATATCAAAAAGGGCTATGTTAAAATTTTCTTTATAGTAAATATTTAATTTTCTGATTTCCAGTTTACAAGTGTTGAAAATGCACAAGAAAGATTTTACTTCACAAGTACTTTTATGTTAATATATTTTGATTCACTATATATGGCAATAAATCTTCATACGCCATAACCAAAAGTATGTTTTTTTCTCCCTTAAAAAAATGGGGATGTAAATAACATTAACAACCACTAAAAAATAAAGCACACAAGTATTCTGGTGAATTTACAAATCTTTTTTCCCAAGTGTAAAGGCTACAAAAATTCCTAAAAATTAGAGAACACTGAAAACATATTAAAGTTTGACATCCAACTTTATATTATTTCCATTTTGCCCTGAAAGATAACTTAAAAAATATGGCCTTGCTGGAACAGGCCATCTTGCTAATATAAAAAATTGGTGAGAGCAAGAAATTGTATCACTGGTATGTAGAATTTTTGTAAATAGTTCTCTCTTCAAATCATTAGAAAAATGCTGAAAGATAAAAAACAAAATAAAATAAAATACGGTGGTGGTCCCTAAACTATTTTGAAGGCAGGTAGCTTAGTCTAAGCTGAAGTATTTTTTTCACTCATAGTAATCATCCTCCCCTCAAATGCCCTTTAAAAAATGCATGAAACAATAGTAGCAAGAATCAAAGAGCACAAACTGTATTTTCAAGAACAGAAAAAAATCTCTAGTGCTGAAAGATATAGTAAAAAGCAGATTTCTTTGGGGACATTAATCAATTAGATTATAATTCATTATGAAGATTTCTCTTTTCTATTACGGGGAGAGTCTGCTCCATTTGAAGTTACTGTTCCATTTACACCATTTTCTGAAAAGAGAAAAAAAATCAGGATTACTTTCTAAGTAAGTGCAAATAATATTATCTTTTACACATAAAGGTACCCTCAGAAAAGAAAATTTAAAACCTAATATATACTCTTATGCCCTTAGGTGAAACTTACTTACTAGTGCTTAATCTTTACTAGTATTTAACCAACCATAAAACCTGATAACATGTTAAACACAATGAACTGAAAGCAGCAAATTAAAAGTAATTACATATGTCAACGACATCTCAATTAAAAAAATAGTTAAAAAAGGAAAGTAACTACTATTGAAGGTAGGAAAAAAGAGAAGACAGAAACTCTAAAAACAATTAGAAGAACTATAAAATAGTCTGCAGAGCAATACTTTTGGTAGAAAAAAAGGAACATTTTCACACTGGACAGCAGACAAGGGAAGTTCTTGGGGATATGTTTCTTTCCAACACATTAAAAAATTGGTGTTTAGGATGATAACTCTTATGTTTAAGAGTGTCATAATCGCCTTCTTCAAGCCATGATGGAATAACTGATGCCAGACCAACCCTCCCTCCAAAAAGATCCACAAAAGGCGAACACGAAAATGGCTATTTGAAGGCACTGGGAAAAAACCAAGTCAGCTAAGTGTATTTCTCCCCCAAGGTATTTGCCAACTACTAAACGTGCACGCACCAAGCAAGACTCAGAAAAATCCAGCAGAAAGTAACTCCTAACAAAGAATAAAGCTACAGAGAGAATTGGGAAGTCTCACAATGACAGGGAGACAAAAATATGAATTTGGGGCCCACCAGAGAAGAAAGCCCTTAGAAATAGTTGATGTCCTAGGAATGAGGACAAACTGGAAATAGATCAGCTTCAGTCACACAGAATGATCCAGAGCTTCTACTAATTCATCCAGAGCCTCTGCATGCTTTTACACAAAACATTCAGTGTTCAACCTGACCTTAGGGGCACTGGCTTCTGCCTGGCTTTGCTGGAGCCCAGTCGGCCTCCCTGTGGCCTCAGTAACCGCCTTATGTGCCAACAACACAGGCTTACATCGTGTGAAAGCCCCAAGTGGCCTTCTATATTGTTAGCACAGTATTTAGTGTATAAAGCCAGAATTCTTACAATAATTTTTTTTTAAGTATGAGGATACATGCAGTGGTGGCTTTTTAAATTTTAAAAAATTGGTATAATGTTGCTTATTTAAAAATAATGTTTGGATGCACTGGCAAATTATTTTTGTTTGCAGAGTGTTTTGTTTACAAATTGTCAGTCTTGTTTGTTTTACTTTTAGTGTGATACTTTTAGTGTGACTTTTTAAATGTCTCGGAAATTAAAGTTTTACAAAAAGTGATTTCATAAAAACATATATATATATCAGGTGTACCAGAAAACAAGACAAAATGACTGAAAACTAAGAGAAAAAGAAATATCAGAAATAGATCCTCAGGTGATCCAGATCTGGAGTTGTCACACAGGGATATTACAAGAACAATGATTAATAAAAATAAATGAAAAGAGAGATAATTTCATCCAAGGACTCAAAAATCTTTAATCCCAGGACAGGATAATACAGTAACTAAAAATATAAATTTAATAAAAGTTTAATAGCAGATTAGGCCCAACAGAAGAGATGAGTGAACTAGAAAAAAATGCTCAGATTGAAACTCAGAAAAAAAAGGATGGAAAATGCAAAAAGCACGAAAAGATATAAAAGGACAGGGTAAAAGGGTTTAACACATGTACTGGAATCCCCGAAGGACAGAAGAAAGAGAATGGGGCAGAAGCAATATCTGAAGAAATAATGGTGAAGAATTTTCCAAAAATGGCAAAAGAAACCAAGCCAAGATTCAGGAAGCTCTACACAACACCGAGCAGGATAAATGCAAAGAAAACCAAACCCAGGCACATCACAGTATAACTGTCAAAAAAACAAAGATAATTTTGTCAGACTGGACGAAAAAATTAAAATCCAATTACATGCTGCTTACAAGAGACACAACTTATATTTAAGGACAAAGAAAGGTTTAAAGTAGAAAAACACAGGAAAAGATAGAGCATGCTAACACTTTACCACAAGATAGTCGGTGAACTGGAGTAAATTCAGACAAGCTAGAGATGAAGATGGACATGTGACAATAAAAAAGGACAAATCCCACAGGGATTTATATAACAACCCTGAATTTTGATATACCTATAACATATCTTCACAATATTTAAAGCAAAAACTTACAAGCTACAAGAAGAAATGGGTCAATACCTTTTGCACTAACTGACTGAACAAGCAGAACTCCTTCCACCAAGTCAGTAAAGATACAAACCTGGGCATCACAAATGGACCTGACACCTACCTACAGAACAGAATACCCAACAAACACACAATACACATCCTTCTGAAGTCCAGATGGAACATTCATCAATACTGAACACAGGATGAGACATAATGAAAGTATCAACAAATTTCAAAGAATTGAAATCATTCGGAGTATGTTCTTTAACCACAGTGGAATTAAGCTAGAAATCAGTAGGAAAAAAACCCCCAAAACCTAGAAAATGCCCAAATACAGTATTTGTAAACTACACAATTTACTTATAAATAATCCATGGGTCAAAGAAGAAAGCACAACTGGAATTATAAAATATTTGAAACTGAATGATAATGAAAGAGATATATCAAAACCTGTGAAATAAGGGTAAAGCATTGCTGAAAGGGAAGTTTGACCTTAACTGCAAGTAATTCATGAGAAGGGATGAAAAATCAATGATTTATTTCCACAAGGTAAACCACAAATAACAAAACAGCAAATTAAACCCAAAGAAAGGGAAATAAGAACAGAAATCAAAGACACATCTGAGACAATCAGCAAAAGAAGACAAATGTTGGTTCTTGGCTGATGGAAGAAGAAAAGAGAAAGGCATAAACTACTTACACAGGAAATGAAAGATGGGAATCACTGCTGTTCTACAGGCATTAATAAGTGCATATTATGAATAATGTTACATCAATACATTTTGCAAATTTAAATGAAATGGATAAATCCTTGAAAAACACAATTTACCAAAAGAGAAACAATAAGAAATAGAAAATCTGAATAATCCTATTATCTATTAAAGAATGTGAACATGTAGTTAAAAAAAAAAATCTTCCCATAAAGAAGAGTCTAGGTTGGACAGCTTCAGTGGTGAATCCTTCCAAACATTTAAATATTACAAGAAGGACAAAACTGCCCAATACTTTTTATATATAGCCAGCATAACTCGTATCAAAACCTGACAAGGATATTACCCCAGAAAAGGGCTAACTATAGCCCAATCTTTTACATAAACACAGATGCAAAAAATCCTATTTTTACAAAATATTGAAAAAACCCATCCAGCAAAAGTGATATATTGTCATCATCAACTTGGGTTTATGCCAGGAATGCAAGACTGGATTTACATTTGAAAATCAATACATTACCAAAAAATACATATCAATATTCTTTATGAATACAGGTGTAAAAATCCTCAACCAAATACTAGCAAGCCAAATCAAGCAGCATCTAAAGAGGATTATATACATGACCACGTGAGATTTATCCCAGGACTGCATTGTTGGCTTAACATTAAAAAATCAATTAATATAATCCATCATATCAACAGAATAAAGGACACAAACCATTTGGTGATCTCAATCGTTGCACAAAAAAGCACGTGACAAAATCTAACATCCTTTCATGATAAAAATTACAAACAAAGTAGGAACAGAAGGAAACTTTCTTAACCTGAAACAGCCCATTTAGGAAAAACTCACAGGTAACATCGTACTTAATGGTGAAAGGCTAGATGTTTTCCTGCTAAGATCAGGAATAATATGAGGATATCTGTTCTCACTAATTCTATTCAAAATTGTTCTGGAGGTTCTAGCCAGGATAATTTGGCAAGAAAATGAAATAAAAGGCATCCAGACTGGAGAGGAAAAAGTAAAACTATCTCTAGTTGTAAACGACATGATCCTGTATACTGAAAATGCAAAGGAATCCACAAAAGTACTAGAATTAAATAGTAAAGTAAAATTTAAAAACCCTAATAAGCACAACAATGTTGTGGGATACAAGAGCATTATGCAAAAATCAACTGTTTCTATACACTGGCAATGAACAATCCAGAAATGAAATTAAGAAGACAATTCTATTTACAACAGCATTGAAAAGAATAAAATATTTAGGAATAAATTTAATGAAGAAGTGCAAGACTTATACACTGATAACTATAAAATTTAATTGAAAGAAATTAAAGAAGACCCTAAAAGATGGAAGGACATCTATGTTCATACTCCCCAAAGCAATCTACAGATTCAAGATAATCCATATCAAAGGCCAGCTGGCTTTTCTGCAGGAATTGACAAGCTGATCATAAAATTCGTATGGATGCAAGGCACCCAGAATAACCAAATCATGAAAAAAATAAAAATGGTAGACTCACATTTCCTGATTTCAAAACTTACTACAAAGCTATAGTAATCAAGACAAAGGCATGAGAATAGACATAGAGATAAAGAGACTAGAATAGAGAGTCCAGAAATATTAAATTCTTACTTTTATGATCAACTGATTTTCAAGACAATTCAATAAAGATTAGTCTTTCCAACAAATGGTGCAGGGACAACTGGATATCAACACGCAAAACAATGAGTGTACAATGGTGCACTTTGGAAAACAGTTTAGTAGTTCCCACCAGATGTTAAATATACAGCTATCGTATGACCCAGCAATTCCACTTCTAGTTATATATCCCAAACAGCAAAAAACAGGCGTTCAGACAAAAACTTGTACGTGAATGTTAACAGCATCATTCACGGTAGCCAAAAAAGTGGAAACAACCCAACCGTCAGTCAACTTACAGATAAGCAAAACACAGTATATACATAACGCTAGTATATTATTTGGCCATAAAGAGGAATGAAGTATCGGTACATGCTACGACATGTATGAATCTTAAAAATATGCTATGTGAAAGAAACAGCTGCAAAAGATCACATACTGTATGATTCCACTGATAGGAAATATCCAGAAAAGGCTAATCTACAGAGACAGAAAACAGGTAAGAGGCTGGCAGGGGAACGGAGGGAATGGAAAATGACTGCTAATGGTGAATATACTTAAGAACCACTGAAACGTGCACTTTAAAGGGTGAACTTATGGTGTGTGAATTATATTCCAATAAAGCAGTTATTAAAAAATATTACTGAGAGAAATTAAAGATAATCTAGATAAGTGGGAGGTATATATCATATTCATGGGTTGATATACTCAATTCTCCCTCAGCTGATCTACAGATTCAATGTAATATCAATCTGATACCCCAGTGAAGCTATTTGTGTATGTGAAAACTGACCAAGATGCAGTAAAATTCATATGACACGCAAAGGGTCAAGAGTTGCTGATACAAGCCTGAATAAGGATAGGACCGGAGGACATAAACTACCAGCTATAAAGACTTATAAGGAGCAAAGCACAGTTGATATATATTTTAAAATGGAACTCCTTGTGTTACAGTTCCAACTATGAACACTCGAAGTTGAAAAAAAATTACTCCACTGTCAATGCATTTTCAATCAAAAGCCAGAAGGAGAAGAGGTGAGATGCAGACTCAAAGATGAAGGATCAAACAATCAGAAGTTATTAAAAAAAAAGGTGTTCCTCTTGGGACTAAAGGGCAGATGGGAAGGGGCTGAAAAAAGGTTTTGTTTTTAAAATATGAGTAAGATGCTTGAAAGTACAATCACTCTCGAGGTTAGTTATTCACTAAAACTGCCCATGTCCACATTGGTCTATAGTGGGTCAAAGTCATCAAGTCTGGAAAACTTGTCAGAGAGAACTCAGCGGACAGCTTTTGAGGAGAATAACTGACCAACAAACTGTAGGATGGGGGAAAATGATTTTGTTTCTAATTTTGCTAATAAGTAGAATAAACTTTCCTTTATAAGATTTTAAGTCTTAACAAGATTATAAATAAAACCCCAAAACATTAAAAAAAAAAAAAGTTTCCTACTTCAAGGTTTTCATTGCTTACTGAATACAAACCTGTTCCTTTTCTAGAAGACCTGCCTTTAGTCACTGTTGGTTTCTTCTTCACGGTTGGTGCCTGAAAAGTAGAATGTTCTCTCCACCTCCGAAGCTGAAAATTAATGAACTTCCACATCATGAATGCTTGGGTAATGCAAATAGACGCCAGAACAGCGATTCTGAGAATGTGAAGGAATGAACGGAGAGTCAGAGTGCACCCCAACAACGCCATTGAATAAAGCCGTCTATCCTGCTTTGACAGGATTAACTTAGTGCTAAATTCCCACTAAGTTGACAAGATTATGTTAATAAATAATTATCCTGCTAACGATTAATCCCAGAAGTTAAATAAACGCTTTAGTACTTCAGTTTGGACATGAAATCGTTAACAGGTATGAAATCAAATCGAATGAATATTTACCCTAACCCCTGTATTTATCCCTTTATTTTTAGATGATTCATATTGTAAACTGATAATACATACTATATAGTAGTGCAAAGTGAGAAAAATATTAAATCAACTCTACCTAACAGCCAACACATTGAAGTTTCCAGTACTGAAATCCAGCTTCTGATTCTCTGCTCTTGCAAGGCCAAAGCCAACAGTGAGTACCGAAAGAATTAAAGTCAGAAGTCTTCCCAACACAAACAGAACTGCCCACAGAGAAAATCTGAGAAAAATGTCACAAGTCAGATTCGCAGAATTGCAAAGATAAGAAAAGATCCTAGTAGAAATCAGATTCCTGTTAAGTAAATGCATATTAAAACAGCATTTCTTATTGTTCTGCAAAAAGGATTCTGAAATAGAATGTTAGGGAAATGCTTCATATTATATCACATTCTTGAAGATATATAACATATCAGCATTATTTCAGGTTCTAGAAGTCCAGTAAAGAAATGTTTGATATTTTTTGTTTAGCTGATCTTTTTTTGTGTGTGTGTAACAACTATTAATGATTCTCGGAACTACTGGTACATAGAACAATTTTGGAAAATGCTGGATAAAACAAAAGCCGTGTACTCAATTCTCATGAGAGTCCCAGTTTTACTATTTTTTTTTTGTTAAAGGCCTCACACTCTTTACAAGTCATATCACTTCAATTCTGTTCCAGTTCAATTTTCCCATCAAAGTATTTTAATATCTTTAAGGCTCTATAATCTATTATTTCAATTTCTTCTGAAAGTTCATTCTTCCTCATTCTTCCTTCTCCAAAAGAAAAACGTGCACTTAAACAAGATAGGAGAAGTTATATCAGAAAAGTAAACCCTCAACCCTCAAAATTACAAGTTCCAATACAGTATCTCTCTAGCTAAGAACGATTCTATTTTAGAGAACAAAATACCAACATCAACAGCTAAACAGGGTCATTTTATTTAAAGCTGCTACTAACAGGTTATAAAAAACAATATAATCGCCAATAGCATGGTCCTTGGCAACATAGGCACTGACTTTAATTACACAAGAAATAGAATGGCTCAACAACTTACCCTTTCTGATACTTTTCATCACTAAAATAAAACAGGCGGGAAATGTGGAAAAGAAACTCAACAAAATAGTGCAGCACCAAAAGAACAAGTCCTAGATGATTCAAGCTGTTAAAAAAACACATTTAAAATGAAAAGATTAATTATGAATTAAGACAGATTAGCATACGATCTGCCCAGTCCATATACACACCCAAGAAAAATCCCAACTCACTTCAAAAGATAAGCTCCAGCAATGTGAAAGAGGTAAAGACCAATGTAGACGAGCTGACGAGGAATATCTTCCTGTAAACAGAAAATTGCACAGTAGATTAAAACATGGGGAAGCACTTCCGTTCTTAGGAGCAGTGTGGCAGAGTGAAAATGCACTGTCACAGAGGAAGACTTGAAGGCCGCTCTGCCCCGCACCCTTCCTGAATGCTCACCCCAATTAGCCGCAGTTCTTTAACCTCTCCTGGCTTCAGCTACTCATCTAAATGTGAGTAACAGCTGGGTTTGCCTGAATCAGATGAACTCCAAATCCCTTTCAGTACTGAGTGGTTCTTTTCATAATAAACATTTATTAAATGACACAATATTAATAACCATAATGTCCTTGTACTATTAAAATTGCTATGTTTATACCAGCAGAGGTGCTTTTGTTTACCTAAATAGTATTCACATTTTTTAGCTCATGCTTTTAGTCCCTTTCATTTCATTGTCAGTCAAGTCATTAAAATCGAAGGTTAAAATTTATCTTCTCACTTAGGATACCATGTATTTGTATATTCTTTCTCCTCTTAATAACCTGTAAGCCAGGTATCCAGATTTTACTTTTGCTTCTCTTTTTTTCTTCCATAGTCCCTAGTGACCTGGTTATCTCAGAAACAGTGGTTTTCAAAGACATAAGTCAAGTGAATCATGAAATCGATGTAGAGGGTCACCCTAACATGTTCTGAAATATGAAATAGAATAAAAAATGCTAGAGTGTATAGCTCATTGCATTGTTTCATGAAAATTTTAATCCAGATATTACACACACACACACACACACACACACAGAATTATGATATAAACTCTAGTTTTTCATCTTGGCTTGCAGTAAAAAATGTTTGCAAAATATGAACAGTGATAGGCCCAATAAACACTTGTTAATTTATGAAATGCCTCTACCTCTCATTTCTGCTCTCTCTTTTTTTGGCAGTTTACCACATATATTGATATATATATATGTCTCTATTAGCCTGTCAAATATATATTACAAGGCTCTATTAGCCTGGTTAGTACTATTCATGTGCTGCAGCTCTAATTAAAATGACTAAAATGGTGGTTGATGTTGGCAGACTGAGCTGCATTCATCTGGAACCTCACTAGACTCATCTCTGGCATATAACAGAGTTGAGCACAGGTCTCTATTGGTCTTCTCTTTGCCACCTACATTTCAAGTAGGGAGTTACTTGACCAAATCTACTGAGAAAGAGTAGAGTTTACAAGTATAGTTTTGAAATTAAAAACTCTTTTCTAGTAAGAATGCTACAAAGATCAAGTGTTAGAAAGGTAGAACATACAACAGTTGACTAGAACTATATAGAGTCCTACACTTTGGGTCTCTCAGGGAAAACTCCCAAGACATAATACCAAGTTTACAGTGGAGTTTCCAACTGGAGAGAGAAGTATCTCTGAAAATAGGCTGTCTGAAGATTCTCTCCACATAATTTTGAAACTTCCAATGAACTAATTCTCCTTACCAAAGGAGAGAGGGAGAAAGGTGTCGAGACAACGTGGTGAAGTTCAACCACAAGAAAGCCTCTTCGTTCTCTTATAGTCATTTCAGACCAGCTCAGCTGTAGGGTTATAACTGCAATTTGATATGCTATGTGGTGTGTATATCACTGGCACTGCACAAAATGATTTTAGATAGTATACAAGAAAACAAACTTTCATTATAATTTTAAATAAAACATTTTAAGTTGCAGCGAGGTGGCATATAAGTGACTACATATGGGAAATACTGCCATATTCCTTCCTTCAGATGTGTTAAACAATGCTCCAAATTTCTGAGGGGAAAACAACACTAGGGGGACCCCCAATACTTATAATAAAAGCTTTTTTGTTTTTTAATTGCTGATTGAACACTGAACTCATTTTACTACATAACAGCTTGCGTAAATCGATGTAAAAAACTAATTTGCTGGAATAACTGCTGGAAAAACCAGAGCAGTGTAACTGCTTGGGAGGATTAAAAAAAAAAGATTTTTTTTAAGAAGAAACACAAATAAGTTTTAAAAATACGCCATTTAGCAGAGAACATAAGATGCCTATCTTTTCTCCTCTCTGACAAAAAACACTATTATGAATTACAAACACACTACATTTCAAAAAGCCATTCCATTTCTTTTATATTTCTTGTCCTTAAATCTCAACCTAATTGAGGCAAGGTTGTGCTTGCCATTAGGTAAAGAAAAATCCAGAGCTTCTTCCCTAAATTCAGGTTCAATTTTGCATTTCAGCCCTGCCTTTCTGATAGCAGACCAGATGAGTCAATAATGGAAAGTAAACTACCATCACAGCTTCCATCTTCACAACCATCAAATGCCTAGCAAGAGCTTTTACAATAGTCCCTTCAACTTTCAAAAGGACAGAGTATTAATCCTTTTTCTAAGTAACAGCAACGTCCGCCTTATACAAACTGACCAGTGTCTCTAAAGCAATGTTTGCATACTCAAAGCCTAACCAGAGACAGCGTGTCAAAATAAACGAGTGACAGGGAAGAGCCCACAAGAAGTGGTGGAGAACGTGAGCTAAAGGCATTCCCACAGTAACAATACAAAGGTAATATGCATGATGTAGTGTGACTTTTAAAATGACAAATTTTATCTAGATTTCACTTAGAAAATGGCTGCTTTCAGCAGTCCTGTTCTAGGCCAGACTCCTCTGACATTCTTCAATCCTCATGGGGTTACAGCCCCTCTGGGGCTTACATGTCTATGGCCAACAAAAAAGACCTTGCCCAGCAGCAGGGTCTCTGGGGCCTACACGTTTCCCTGGGGCTCAGGGAGAACAGAGAAGGCTGGGTGAAATGTTGGCACATATCAGTTCACTGGCCACGTTACATTTCAATTAGGGAGTCAGTAAGTCATCCACGGGCAGTTCACCACTGTTCTAGAATCTAGAGTCTAGATGAATATAAAAATGGCCGAGAAAAGGCGATTTTGGTTTTTCAAGACATTTTCACACATCATCCTATGATTTTGTTACCAGGAGCCAGAAATGAGGTTTTGTGTATTTGTTTGTTTAAAGATTAGCAAACTTTTTTTATACTTGAATGAAAAAGATATATAATGAAACTGAATTATTAGAAAAGCATTGCCAAGTTCGTATCTATCTTTAACGCTAACATTCAAGTAGTTTATATAAGGGTGATGTCATAGAGTGATGACCTAAAATTCTGATAGCTTCATTTTTCATGGAAAATCTAATAAACATAGTACACTTAAATCAAAACAAATTCTAAAATTATAAATAACTTCAGGTGACATTTTCAGCTGTTATTCCAACATGTTTTTATTAAAAAGGTCAGCCATATACTTTAGTAAACTTCTGTTTTTTAAAGAAAATGCTTTTCTTAACTACACTGTACTGAAAAATTAAATTTAAACTGAATATCACATATATGCCCAAATATAAGGCAAAGATTTGCCCCTAAACAACAGATGGAGCTGTCTCATGTGTAAATTTTTTCAAAGCTCTCATACTACAGGGATCTGTATCAATTACTTTATTCTGAACAACAAATAAATGTTTGGGTAAGATACACAGCCTGAGAAACCTCAATCAATGGCACTTCTAAATGCTTAGAGAGGTCTAGTGGAGGAATAAGTAAGACAGAGGTAATGATGTACTCTGGAAAAACGGACTTAGATGAGTCAAAGAGCAGCTCGAGTGATGAAGGACGGATGTTAACAACAAAGTTGAAGGGTGGACATAACCCTCATGAAGTAGGAGAAAGCATTTTTCTAATTTATTATACTTTATATGATATACAATTATATGTATGGATAATTAAACCAAATAAACTGATATTAGAAATAAAACATTTGGCTATTTCATCCACACTTCCCTGAAACTTCATATATTCAAGTTGGCTAAAAAATTACATTTTGAATCCTCTTATGGGCAAAAAGAGAGGACTAGTTGTATTGAAACATACATATTACATGTGGTTATAATATCCTTCTTAAAAGAAACTGAGTTATTTGTGCCTAACACACATCTTGAACTGCTACTGTGTTCCTTTCTTCATTTCTCTGTAGGATCGGTTCAAAACAATCACTGTACTAGTTTTTTCCAGTAAAGAGTTCTTCCAAAAACAATTTTGATAGAGTAAATTTTAAGAAACTGTTTAACACATATGCAGCTGTTACTTTCAAATTATGTTAATTACTTGCAACAGTTACTTTCGACTGTCATATGTAGGTGTTAAAAATAGTTTCAGTTAAATTCTAAGTTATGCAAATTATTCCATAAAAATTAAGATTGCATTTCTGGAGAAATGCCATCTGGCAGGAATTGATAAGAAAAGAGCTTTGAGAATGAAAATGAACAATTACTTTGAAATGTCCCTCCCTACTTACATGGTCAACGAACAAGATATAGACACATGAATTAATAATGAAACCCAGAGGTATTATGTCCACAGGTATAAAAAGTACACGAAGAAAGCTTTAAATATTGGAACCATGGTACTAAGACATCAAGGAACTATGATAGTCTCAGCAGTGCTTTGCAGAACCTTCTGTAATGATGGACATGTTCTCTATCTCTGATCCAAGATGGCAGACCGTGAAGCCACGTGTGGTGAATGGGCACTTGTAATCGGGCTAGTGTGACCAAGAAAGTGAATTTTGTTTTTGCTGAGTTAATTTAAATGTGGCTTGTGGGTACCAATTTGGACAGTGCAGCTATGGGACATGTATGGTTCACAGTAGGTGCTTACTGAATATGGAAGCGTTATTGGAAACTGTGAGCCTAAGAATTTTACCTTTAGACAGTTCTAAGTCAAAGGTTTTATGCACCTTCATCCTAATCCTTACAATCAACTAGAAAAACACTGTACACACGGCCTAATTTAGAAACACGGTGGTGTTTCCTAATTGTGGCAGACAACATCAATGATGACAGACACACAGGACACGAAAAGTCACAGACACAACACAATAATAAATCAAGTGCCTATACTCATGAATTAACTATTCAGAGTATGTACAGAAATAAGTGTTTGTGGCTTTTGAGAAGGCAGAGGAAAGATGGTTGCTGGATGGATTGGTTGCTCTGCTATTTTGGAAAGCTTCTCAAAGTAAGGGGACTTTAACAACAGTGTTTTAAACATGGAAAAATGTGAAATACATACAACAAACAGACAGTATAACGAATCCCCAGGTACCTATCGCCCAACTTTCTGGTGGTTAACTCATGATCAGACTTCTTTTATCCACAGCCCCACCCACGTATCAGTTCATATATAGGAATATTTAAACAATCTCTCCCCCCAAAAAAGAGAACAAAAGTGCTTGATTAATTTATCAGAGGGAAAAGGTATTCCAGAAAAAAGAACTGGTGTGTTGGGATTATAAAATTAGAGAATGTCAGTGTGAATGAGGCATAAGGAGAGAGTGGAAGAAAAAGGGACCAGGGGAGGAGGCACAGACAGGAGAAACCCTTAGAGCACAGGTGAGCAGCTTTATTTTAGTTTAAAGCAACAGGGAGCTAGTAGAGTTTTTAGAGGAGAAAGAGTTAAATAAAGGAAATAAAGTTTACTTTGTGACATCACAGAAGCCTGACTTCAGAAGTACTGAGGGTAAAACTACACAGGAGGCTACTGTAGTGCTCCAGTGGTTTACTCATTGTTCAAACAAAACAAACAAACATCTTTCCCACCTATTTCACCAGGAAAAAATTCAAGGTGGATATTTAACTATGGTTTACTTTTCTCAATACTGAATTTTTCTTTGGGACTTACACACAGTACAATTTAGTTGTACAATAATCTAATCCTTTTGGTCTCGCTTGTGAAACTGCTAAGAATATCAGTAACACAAAACTAACATTACATTGCAAAATTTGTTTAAATTATTTTAAATTACCACTAACATAATTTTAAAATGAGAAACTAACATGTCAAATGTAAAATCCCCCTCTAAGTTAAAATGACTGAAGGTTTCTTTAATAAATACTTAAGGATACTTAGTCTCTGTGGAAAGGAGAGAGGTGAGAGAATAGTGGGGGGAGAGTTGAGGTGAGAGGGAGGTTACAGACATGAGGAAATAATTTTAAAAAGACTTCCAAAAAAGGCAAAAAAAGGCAAAAGACAATTTTTAAAATTATAAAACCCCTGCTTACTTTTTTGGTTTTCTGGAAGTAGAGTTCAGGAAAAGCATGAAACCAGTATGCCAACTGTGATATGTAGAAAAACTTCATTTGAAATCTGTACCAACACAAGAAAGTAAAAAATACCTTTTAAAGCATACCATTTTTAAAGAATAAAGTACAAACAAACACTGGAAATCAGGATGTACTAAGTAGCTACCTTTTGTGTTATCACTTCAGGTCCCCTCACGATACTCCATGTACCGTACTCTCCAACAGCCAATTCCCCCGGCCCCCCGGCCCCCCAGCATCAGTCAGCTCCTCTGGATTAAACAGCAGAAGCAGAGACATGATCTGCAGAACACTGTGAACATGCAAGCGAGCTGCGAGGAAACAGAGGCCCTTGTCTATTAGTTACTTAATACTGAAGAGTATGCCTGTCAGCTACTGAAGACATACGGACCATGACTCTAAGGGAATCAAATCACAGATCGGTAAGGTTTTGTCAAAAGGGGAGTGGGAAGGGCAAACAAGATGGATAGAAAAGTGAAGGTGCATAGATTAACCAGCACCTGAAACCAGGATAATCCCAATTTCAAACAATCACTCGATTTTTTCTTAGGGAAATACGGTAACTCTACCAGGCTGAGACACTGAGAGCCCCCAATATGTGGAGGCAAACCAGGATTCCAGAGGAGAATAAGGCACTGACGGACTCCCCAGGAGACATATCATATTCAGTCTAGAGTCCAGTCTCCTCCTCACATCACACCCCTCCAGATCTTCTGCTTTCTCTCTGCTCTCCCTCCCCTCTCCTCCAGAGGTCTAAAGCAGAAAACACAAAGCCAATCTGAATAATTCCAGGGGGGTGGGGAGGGGGGGAAGATACAGTCCCACATAAATATGATGTTTATATCTCCAGTTTACAAAAGTGCATTGAATTAACAATTTTTAAAAGTCAGAATGGCTCAGCAGAGTATGGTAATATTGCAGGGTCATGTTATTCCCTTCATACTTTTTCACCAGTCCTCATATCACATTTATTGACTACTTTCTACCTGATAAGCACCTACAGCCTGGCACAGCAAATGATATAAAAAGAGACAGTTCTTCTTGTTGTCAAGGTACATATAGCCTTGGTGGGCATGGGCACAATTTAAGACTTACATAAATGAGACAGTTACAAGACAGCCAAGACAATGTATAGATAAACATAAAATATTGCACACCAAAATGACAAATTCAGGAAAGCAGAAGCCAATATAGGCTAAAGGAGCAAGGAAAATATGGAATAGATGTTCTAGAGCTGGGCTTGAAGAATGAATAACTTAGCTGGCTGACTCTGCAACCCCTGAGCTTCTTACAGCATTGTACAGAAACCCTGGGGGCCATAAAAATAAAAAAGAAACAGTCCCTATCCTCAAGCTTATAGCGTAAGAGAGTAAGAAATGGAAGGAGTGAAAAGAGACTGGAGCAAAGAAAAGGAGCAAAAGAAGGTAGAAGATGGAGAAGTGACGAGAAGGGTTAGGGAAAAGAAAGGGGAGACAGAGGACTAAATTAGGATTACTGTTAAAAATCAGTTTTCTCAAGGTAATAAACATGCTTAAAAGATTATATACATGAAAAAAAGCACACAGGAATTTTTTGTCCTTATGGCAGTGAGACTGCCAAAGACATACCTATTGTACGAATTTCCCTAAGGTCCTAAAGAGAATAACAAGAACAAATCCTGCTTAAAAGTGACATGACGATGGTCCTTAACTAAGAAAAACCTGCTGAAAATGACTTACGTCATCAGGTTATGGGGATAAGCTCTCCACAAGATAGTTGGGTCTGAGATATAGTTCTCCTAAGAGAGAAGATACAAAAATTAGCTTAATGAGCATGGAAACGTCTTAGAAAGTAAGACAGTATTTTCATTCCTTGCACATTTACATCTCTCCACCTCAAGTTCCATTGAAGTCCAACCTTTTAGATGTTTTAGTTATTTTCCATTCAGTCAAACTGCTTACTTTAGTGAAGTGAAAATCAATATGAGTGACTTGAAGTCAAATAAGACATAATTCCTGGCTTTCGAAATTCCTTCAATCCAGTAGAGTAAAAAAGACACATATGCAAACAAACATAACACAACCAAAAACCAGTGATGGTGCATAACAGAGTTACAACAGCCACTGGAGGGATGAATGTTGTCCTGGGTAATCAAGCAAAGGGTTCAGAAAGAGGTAGCACCTGACAGGAGACAGAAGATCAAGGTGTTGCCAAGTTTTACAGGGTTATGTCCACATAATAACCACGTCTTTTTCTTAGATAACCAGATCTATTTAGTGAGAATTACTGCATATGTATATTAAAAAAAATCCTGAAGCAACTTATCCTTAATATTTTCCCACAGAAGTTTAACACCTTCACGTTTTTTAAAAAATGTGTAAGATAGAACTTTTGTACATCAACAATAAAATTTTTTTTTAATGTATAAGAAAGATTTTAAGCTGAACTTTAATGTATCTATAAAGTATCATTAAAGCAGCAGTTTACAAAGGAACAAGCACTGGACTGAAAGGCTGAGTTTTAGTCTATCTCCAACCATAAATGTCATACCCTGGAAAATTCACTTTACCTATTTATTCATCTCTAACATAGCGATTAAAAAAAAAATACTGTGTCCTGACAAACTCAAAAATGTGTAAACTCTGGGGTTCATATAAACTTAAAGGACTGATATTTACTAATATTAGATACTCTCTTCCCCCTCATTAGTTAGAATGGTACACTTAAAGGTTTAGATAGCCTTAATAGAAAGTTAATCAATATTTTAATTTGCTCAGAAAATACCTGGACTGTTTTTAAAGAACGAAATGACTGGAAACACTACAACTCATGTAACCCAGTGAAAGTATCACTGATAATTTACCCTTTTTGCTAATACAGAGATACCTGCAAATGACTACAAGATATGAAGACAACACTCAGATCAACTAAAAATGAGTAAGGCTTTCTGAAACATTAAACATAGTTGGCAATTTTTGCTGTATAAAAACTAAAAGAGAAGCTTACTGATGAAACTTGATTTATACTAGTTCAAGAGCAGAACTCCTAATCTTAGATAAGAACAACAAGAGACAAGGAATTTTTCTAAGGTTCAGGGTTTGCTTATGAGCATTAAAAATAGGACATCAATTTCTGTTCTGGGTATATAATTAAATACTTTTGAGAGATAAGAATTTCAGCACAGTACATACTTACAGATATGAGAATGAATGTGCCCCAAACACAAGAAAATAGGTAGAATGCACTCAGCTGACCAGATTCATTAAACTTGCTGTGCTTCGTTTTGGAAAAGTGCATTCGCCTGTTAATTTTCTAAAAATAAAAACAATCGTTAATAATTAAGATTATAAAATATATTTAATATGACTATCATAGTATGGAGAGCTAGTATTTTACAAAGTATAGATTTCTAAGATTGCATACTTACATCCAACACATACTCTTGAATTATGGCATGAATAATTATCGCCACTAGCATGTAGAAGAAAACTGTAGCCAAATCTTTGATACCATAGTAATAAAGGAACGCTGATTCAGTAGCTTGTTCTTCTGAAGGTCAAAAAGGACAGGACACACATACACAAAAATATACATAAGATTATAAAAACAGCACTTAAGTACAACATAGTTATGGAAACAAACAAGAGAAGACTAACCTAATAATTAAGTTTACAGAAACATCATGGTAATTTGCTTTTGGACACCTTCAGTCTTAGGAACAATGAAAACTGAGGAGACTATCTAGAAGTCTAAAGCTTCAGAAATTATTTACAAAGACTTGACACATGTTAGTTACAGCCATTAAAGACCAGAGAACAGGGAAGGGGAGGCCACATTAAGATCCTTGGGGACTGTAAAATTGATATTACCCCAGGGATAGGGGTTAGATTATACTTAGGTTGTATTAAAGTTATACTTAGCACATTTGCCTGTCTTTTCAAAGAACTTTTGAAACTTTCTGCTTTCTAGCTCTACTTTCAAACTAGACACCACATTTATGATTCTGCTGGAAAAGCTGACTTAACTTTAATTTGATTTAGTTTTGAATTCTAAGCAGGAGAGACAGAGGCAACTGCTACAATTGTTTTCAATCTTTAAAATTGCTAAGATTTTTTCAGAACAAGACTTAATCAAATACTTGTGAATTGATAAAAGAGCTTTGTTTTTTTCTGGCATACTCAAATTTCAAAACAACTTTGTGGTTCTGAGTACTGTGATATCTAAGTTACTACATCAAATATTTACAAAATGATATAACTGAACAAAAACCCAACTCCATGTTGTATAATAGATCTTACATTCTAAATAGAGAGACTCCGGGCTCACAGCAAGTTTACCACCTGAATATGATAATATTTTGTTAACTGAATACCCCACTCCTCACCCATGCTAGTTAATTTTTTTTTTTTGTGGTACGCAGGCCTCTCACTGTTGTGGCCTCTCCTGCTGCGGAGCACAGGCTCCCGACGCGCAGGCTCAGCAGCCATGGCTCATGGGCCCAGCCGCTCCGCGGCATGTGGGATCTTCCTGGACCGGGGCACGAACCCGTGTCCCCTGAATCGGCAGGCGGACTCTCAACCACTGTGCCACCAGGGAAGCCCCATGCTAGTTAATTATATTACTGTATTCAACTACAATCAACTTTCAATAACAACTTGATTTTCACATAGCATCACTCAGAAAAACTTTTCGAAATAAAACCTGAAAGTGTAGTTTGGATGTTATTACCAGACACTTATTGACATTCTCTCTAATCAAATAACTGATAGGACGGTAGAGCACAACCAAAAAGTGAAAAATAAAATGGGCTTAAGAGGGTTGTTATTACGGGTCCAAAACAGAACCCGTACAAGTCAGAAAAACGGAACCTGAACATTGGGCCTTTAGAAACCTTGACTGAACAAAGACACTTCAGACAAATGTAAAATATCTATTCTTAGGATTTTCTTATGAAAAGATCAGAGGGAAGAGAAGGCAAAAAAAAAAAAAGTTCTTCATTGGAATTTTAAGCCCATTTACAAAAATACACAATAAACATTAAACACATAAAAACTGATTTTCATACAATATATAGGGTGAAGTCAACCAAAAACATCAGATTTTGCATTACAAAATCATCAAAATAATATTCAGTCTAATCACGAATGAGACCTGTGAAAATAATGAAGAACCTAGTATTCATGGAGATTTCCAAGTCTGTCCTACTGAACTCTTCTTAACCAGAAAATTCCAAAAGAAAACTACCTACCTGTTGCAGGGAGGGTAACATTGTACTGAAGAGTTACAAAAATTATAGAAGCTTTTGCTGTTATCTAGAAAGAAAAAAAAAGATCAAGTCAATTTGTGACCCTCTCCCAAATAGCAAATCGGGGGGAAAAACATTCCAAATTCTGTCCCCACATCTAAGAACCAAGGGCACCCTAGTTCCAGCTGCACCCTGACAGGCACGACTGGACTTCCCGATCACCAAGGGGTTGATCTTGAAAGTTAACATAATTCGCCAGTGTAGTCTGAAGTTTAGATGGGATTGTGTAATTCACTCCTAACTTTAAGATTTCAAAAGAGATACTGCAGTTCCAGTAAACAGTGTTTTGACAAATAATGTTTCTCTACTCTAGACCTGTACAATGAACACAAAATTTCCATCAAGAAAAATTTTAAATGTAAATTTATGAAAGAAAAGGAAGCACAGTTACCATGACAAAAGGTAGATCAAAGGTAGGATCTGTGGTGTGTGTTAATCTCCCACACACCTGGCATAGTTACATTGTCGATAAATATTTAACTGACCTGACTACTAGTAAAAGCAAAGTGGTCAGAACAGAAAAATGGGACGCTTACTCAATATTTATAGGCACCAGGCACTGTGCTAGACAAGAAAGGATAACAAAGGAATGGTATAATCCTGATGACTAGCAACTCAGTCCAGTCTGGAGGACAGGTAAACAAATTGCTATAATACCACAGAATCAATGCCAATGTGAACTGAGGATAAACAACCAAAGCATTTTTTTTGTTTTTGTTTTCCTCCTGGGGTGAGGAATGAGGCATGCTCTGGAAAGGCTTCGCAGGGGATGTGGTGCAGAAGCTGTCTCCTGTTGGAAGAGAAAAGTTCCCTAGGCTCACCCAGTGGGACCGAGAGGGCAGCACAGGTAGGAGAAACAGAAGCACAAAGGTCAAGGAGCAGTAAACAGGAGGTCAGGCTCGGGCACACATCAGGAAGGGGTAGAAAGGCCTAGAAAAGTTACCAAGTGCTAGAAAGGACCTAGTTTGCTGAGCTTAGTAGTTTAGATTTTATTTTAGCCCGACCAGACAGTTTTGGGGAGGGGGAAGTTATTCATGCTTTTCAGAAAGATCGCTGACTGGGGTGCAGTGCTGGCCTCTCAAGCCCCCTCGGGGGCCACGCTCCACCCGGCAATCAGTATCCCCTCCCAGTCATGTTAACGCCGCTCCCCACACCCATCCTCCCTCCACCCGCACCCCAAAGGTCCTGCACCGATTCCCATTCTCTCCAGGATAAGAACAAACTCTGTGGTCTGGCCGCTGCTTCTCCAGCCCCTGTCCGGCCACTTCTGCCCCATCCCTTGCCTCCTGCACTCCTCCCACCATAGCTCCATGCACCTGCAGTGTTATCTAAAACACTGCTGGAAAACTTCTCCACTTCAGATCTCAGGTCAACTACACCCTTTCAAGGAAGCCTTCCCCGTCTCTTAGGATAGGTCATTTCCTTTGTTAGATTACCTCAGAGACCTGTGTTCCTTTCTTACAAAACGTATACTCTTGGCGTGATTGTGTTAATCACTGCTGTCTCACCCATTAGACAGACAGCAGTCTCCGTAAGAGCTGGGAGCATGTCTGTTTCCGCTCATCACTGTATGCTTAGAGCCCAGCATGGTGTGTGGCACTTATTAGGCGATTGTTCAATATTACTGAACAAATACTAGATAAAATATAAATTGGAGTAAGGATGCAAGTCAAGTACGAGCTTTGCAAGAGACCCTGTGAAAAATAATAAGGTCTGAACGAAGGCAGTAGTAGTGGGTAGAGGCGGAACTTTTGAGGCAGAATAAGGCTTGGTTAGCAGGACAGAATCAAATTATGTACTGATGCTGCAACAACTGGGTGAAAAGCAATACTATTAATAAAAACGTGCAATATACAGGAGGAACCGCAGGTCTGAGGGAAAGAAGAAATTGCACTTTATATAAACTTAGATTTCTATGAGATATGCAGGTGGCAAGACCAACAGGTAGGTAAGGCCTACGCCTGGAGCTCTGCAGGGAGACCCGGGCTTAAGGATTTGGAAGTCTCTGTTTACAGGCAGTACATGGTACATAGTCGAGGCTGTGCAAGTATATAAATCCTCTACAGAGAGTGTACAGGATTCGATGAGAAGTAGGACACCAACAGAACCACGGAGAGGGCAGAGAAAAAGGCTGGTGGCAAAATAAGAAGAAATGATCAGAGAGGAGAGGCAGAGAGAAAAGGAAGAGAGCTAGATGCCCCCAAAGCCAAAGGGGAAACATTTTAAAAAGGGGTGGTTAATAAAGTCAAAGTTTCAATAGAGATGTGTCAGGAAAAGAGCGCAACGGACCGGACGACTTAAGAAGTCATCAGTGGTCGCAGCTTGAGTGACTCCAATGAAGAAGTGAAAGCAAAAGCAACCTCACAGTGGAGTGCAGAGCACAAGGGGAACAAAGGGGTTCCCAGCGACAGATGCCAGGTCAAGATTTATGTCGTTTCGTGATGGGATGCACTGAGCTGGTGCGGGGGCAGTCAGCAAAGGCACCAGGGAACAGGGAGAATTTAACATGTAAGGGCATAATGGATGGAAAGATCTGGTAGGGGTGAAATATAAGGATAGAGTTAAGGTTGATCTTGAGCAGTTTTCCTCTTAGATCAGGCAGGCAGAAGGTAAAAATGATGAGATAGATAAGTTCAAAAAAAGGCAAGAAACTGAAGAAATTCCCTGTGGCGGGGGAAAAGCAATGTCATCTGTTAAGCATAGTTGGGGACTCAAACGATGAGTATTTTTATAGTTCCTTTAGGCAAAGGAGCTGGCCAGGGAAAAGTAAAAAGATCCCCGGGTATTACCTTTGTCTGAGGTCAGAAACCTTTGACTTGTAATATTATCTATCAGCAAGAGTGCATGACTTTCTCTGACAACACTGAGCAATCCACAAATGGGAGGCACGGAAAAGGCAGATGGCAGGCTGGACCCACGGGTGGATATGTGCAGGCCAAGTAGGGAGACAGACCAAGAGGGAAAGGGAGCTGAGGGCCTGGGGAGAGTGTGGACAGTAGTTAAAGTCTACAGGAAGAAAAGCAAAGCAACAAGGGGCTAGTATACTGGAGAAAAGGAAAGGGGACCAGGCCCCACAAAAGCCTGGACTAGGTGGAGAGCTGGCATACGAGCAGTAGACGTGGGGAGATGAACAACATGCAGGTTGCAGCTGAGTTCTGCTGTTCCGGAATTCAGGATCTGGAAGTATGGCAGGCTTGTGAGATAAAGTCAGGGTATGGCCACCACAGTGAGTTGTTTCACTGGGTAGATACATAAAGATCACTTGCCTAGAAAAGGCAAGCACGGCTTTTCTGTATTACATTTTGGGTCATTCACACGGATACGTGAGAGCAGAACAATGACATGAATTTCCAGGGTAACACTGCTTTCATGTGATTCTTTTTAATAAAGTTGACTGATTACTAAATTTTATGTTTTAATATCTTTGTTTAGATTTCATATATAAACGCACACACACTCCACATCCCTGTTTCTAATTTAGAATATGAGGTCACCACTACCATAGCTAAAAAAACTTTTTAAGTTTTTTTTACAAATGACAAGTGAAATTCTTCAAAGATAAATTTAATATCAAATTCCCCAAGCAACAAAAATTAGATTATCCTTTACTGCTAGGCTTCCAAAGAAAATTAAAATCCGGCTTCTAGCTAGCTTGGCATGTGACAGTAAGCGGAATAAGAAGAGGAAAAATACAAACTACACACCCTAAAAATGTTTATAGAAAAATGTTTTAAAAAGAAGAAAACTTAAACCAGTAATCATGCTCTTAGCCATTTCTAGGGGTCCTAAGCCTCATACCATGGCCAGCACTGCTTTAGTTAAACTAGTATTACAGTTAACCAATAGTAAGACAAATTAGTTTGGAATAAAATATGCTCCAGAAATATACAACGTACTCAAAAGTAAAAATGAGTTTATGACAATTTTGGATGTTTAAAGCACTGCTCTCCATTTATAAGAAAAATATGAGGCTTATTCAGATACATATTAAACAGGTTACCACGACTCTAATGAGTTATTTAATTCTGCATTGTATGGAGTATCATGAATATCATAATATTTCTTTAGTGCTCAGCAGCTGGGGTTTGGTATCTTTTCTTGTCATACAGAGAGGTTAACTATTTTGTACTTGTCAAAGGGAAGTGTGACTACTACATTGACTGGGTGTCTCAAAGATAAAGGCAATTTCTGAATATCAAATCCCATTTTCTCACCAGCTTATATAAAATTAAGTTCTTAAAAAAAAAAGGAGGAAAGAAAATGTTGGCATTAAGATAAGCCATGCTTAAAAATAAAACAAACCCCCAAGACTGTTCTACATAGAAATTGTAAAGGTCCCCCAAACCTGGCATGGCACAAACGACCTGGAATCCTGAGCCTCTGAAAAGTAAATCCCTCCCAGAAGAAAATATTCCTCGTGGAAACCCCTAACTCCTCTTCTATATCCTCACTTTCAGAAAGCTTCCCAAGTATCTTTACATCTTTCAACTGTTAAATTTTCCTAACTCCAATATTCAGTCATTCATTATAGACCATGATGTGCAGTATGTGGACAGAAACTGTCTGTACTAAAAGCATGATTTCAAAATTCACAGCAATTTTTGATAACACGAACTTCCCTGGAAATTAAACTCTTCCATATCTCCCAAACAAACTATTGCTTTATCAACCTTATTAGTATATATAATCTCTTTAGATGCTAACTGTTAGAACATTTTCTCACATAAAAATGCTGTCTTCGGGCTTCCCTGGTGGCGCAGTGGTTGAGAGTCTGCCTGCCAATGCAGGGGACACAGGTTCGAGCCCTGGTCTGGGAAGATCCCACATGCTGCGGAGCAACTGGGCCCGTGAGCCACAATTACTGAGCCTGCGAGTCTGGAGCCTGTGCTACGCAACAAGAGAGGCCGCGATAGTGAGAGGCCCGCGCACCGCGATGAAGAGTGGCCCCCGCTCACCGCAACTGGAGAAAGCCCTCACACAGAAACGAAGACCCAATGCAGCCAAAAAAAAAAAAATGCTGTCTTCTGTTTTTCGACTTTGATAAATACCTAAGGAATAATGAGCTACCATTTAAGCTACCTGTAAGCCACACTTTGAACTAGCCATTATAAAACTTAGTTTAATTCTCAGAGTAATCTGATGAGCCCTATTTTACAGAAAAAGAAACAAGTTCTAAGAAGTTATATGACATGCCCTAGGCCACCCAGTTAGCAAGCAGTAGAGCCCTAACTCCCTTTAGCTTCAGCGTCTATATTGATTCTTCATTTTGGCTAGTAATACAGTATGTTATTGCTTTGTCAATTTCACCATAAATCCTCTGACATTTCCTCAATGTCGGAAAGCCTTTCCTTTACACAAAAGGCTGAACAGTTCTGTTGCAAAAACGTTAACTTCTCTATTATTCTAGCACAAATACTGTCATTCTATAACTACGTTAACGTTGAGATTCAGCAATTACTTTATTATTATTTTTAATTAATTAATTTTTTTAAAAAAAATTATTGGCTGTGTTGGGTCTTCATTGCTGCACGCAGGCTTCTCATTGCAGTGGCTTCTCCTGTGCTGCAGAGCACAGGCTCTAGGCGCGCTGGCTTCAGTAGTTGTGGCACGTGGGCTCAGTTGCTCTGAGACCTGGGGGATCTTCCTGGACCAGGGCTTGAACCCGTGTCTCCTGCACTGGCAGGCAGATTCTTAACCACTGCGTCACCAGGCAAGCCCCACAGCAATTACTTTAAAAGTCAAGTAGCAAAACTAATCCAGTGAATTTTTTCCCATAGGTAGATAACATGCTTTCAACTCCTAAAACTTTAACATATGGTTAAGAAAAATGTAATACAACCTGCACAAACTTCCTTCTGTCTACTACTTCATTCTTTTTTGAACTGACTTTAAAAACTTCTATTTAGATCTTGTTGTGTCTATTTAAATTGATAAATTTTACGGATGTAAAGGTGAAAATCCACTCACTGCTAAAAAATCATTGACATGTGAGGCAAGGTACAGGTGGTGAACTTCTCTAGAAATGTGGTAAAAGAACATGAAATATTTTACATAAAAGCAACGTTATAACATTTCTAAGTGTCAGCACTTCTGATTTATATTCCATTTCATTCAACACACTGCAAATACACCTCGAAGGTAATATTACTCCTAAATTATATCTTTAAAAACAGGGATTCTTACCACGTGGAGACGGGTTATGGCAAGCTTTATGGAACTGTTCAGTATATTGTACACACAAAAGTATTACTTCTAACACCAAAGCAGAAAGTATATACAAGTATAAAATTCAGAAAGAGAGTACAAATGTTTAGCATTGCATTTCTAATATTATATACATTCATGTAGTTCTGTATAAACCATGAGATGCCTTCTCACCATATCATCTGATCTCTGCAAACAATGGCTGTGAGAACAGCACAGGTGATGTTATTTCCTTATACAGAACAGAAAAACTGAGGCTTAGCCTTGGGTCATTCAGTAGGTAAGTAGCACAGGCCCAGCCTAAATCGAACAATGTGACATATGTTAGTTCCCTTCTACCCTCCCTTTCAGGATACCCACTACCTCCTTAGCAGTGGACTAGGTGGACGTAAATGACACTATCAAGAATCAAAAAATCTGTATCTAGATCCAGAAAAGTCCATTTGAAGAGAAGCAAAAAATTATTAAGTTACCTAATCATAACATTTAAAAAACCCACATGGGCTCCATTTAAACTATTTATTCAACTTTCGGTCACTGGCAGTTCTCATTACACCAGCTTTTCTCAAGAATTCTTAATGTCACTCATTAAGCAAATATTTTGTAAGCATCTCCTAAATTTAGGCTTTGGAAATAGATTAGGAAAAAACCAAAATTTCTGCCCTCACTGAGGTTACATTCCAGGAGCGGGGAGACAATAAATAAGTAAAATAATTAGTGTATTTGGTGGGGCACAGGAGCTACAGAGAAAAATTAAAAAGGGAAAGAAGATAAGGAATGGGCGTGTGTACTGGGGAGGGAGGGAAAGGAAGCCGTAGAATGTTACACGTTCACCTTGCAAAGTTTATACCCACATTCAACAGCTGTTAAGTAAGTCATCACAATACTCGCTACGTGGGATGAGAATTTACACACTCCTGACATTTCCATCCTCTCCTATTTCAAGAAACAAAAAGAAAATTATCCGACGCCTCGGCACTGCTGTTCAGAGCCCCGATTTCTGTATCAGACCTTGTTTCCTTAAGAAAAGAGCAAGCGCTGGGGCAAAAAGTTCCATCACTGATAACAATACCAGCTTGGGAGACAGGAGTTAAAACAATCGGGTGGGTGCGACTCGGAGCTCCGATCCCGCGGAGATCACTCGCTGCCCCGCGGCCACCGCCCTTCCAGTGGGCAGCGGACGCCGGGTTCCGTCGGTTTCACCCCAGACTCGGTGCCGCCGCGGACCCCGCCCCCGAGCGCTCTCCGGCCCCCGCGGCCTGGCCAGCCGGGCGCGCCAGCCATTGCCCAGCCCGCCCACCGCCCGCAGCCAGCTCGGCGTTCAGGGGCCGCCCCCGCCGACCGCCGGCCCCTCGCCGGCTGCCACGTAACCCTTCGCGGGAACCAGGAACTGCGCGGCGCGGCCGGTGGGAGGGGGCGGCGGCGGGAGGGCGGCGTGCGTGACGGCCGAGGGGGCGACGCGGCGGCCCCGGCCCCTGCGGGCGCACGGCGGCCAGGCTCCCGGGGCTCCGCAGCCCCAGGCCGGCAGGGCGCGGGGCGGGGCAGGCCCGCTCCTCCGGGCCAGGCGGCCGGCACCTCCCCCCGCACCCCCCGCCGGGGTCCCCCGCGGTCCCGGGCCGAGGGGCTGAGCTGGCAGCCGGGGCCCGGGGAGGGGACGGCGGGCGGGCGATTGGGGCGCGGGCAGGGCTCACCTCGAACATGAGCCCCAGCAAGAAGACCATCGCTACACAGGAGACGATGTCCGCGTGATTCTGCAGGACGAATTCGTGGCTCAGGACCGGGGGGCTCTTGGTGCTCTTCTTGCGAATCGCCATGGTGAAGCCGTCGCCCGTGCCTGCAGGTGCTCCGCCCCGGCTCCGCTCTTCCCAGCTGCTCACCGACTCGCCGCCGCCGCCGCCGCCTCCCCCTGGCTGCTCCTCACAGCCCCGCCGCTGCCGCTCGCTGGGGCTTCACTTCCCATCCCACAGCCAGTACGCAGCCGCCGGGGCCGCCCGGAAAAAAAAAAAAAAAAAAAAAAAAAAAGGCAAGCCCACAGAGGAGGCGAGCATGCGCACTGGGGAGACGGCGCTCTCTCGTGTCGCGGCCGCCCCTGCGAGCCCACAGCGCCGCCTAGGGAGCGGAGGCCGTCCGCTCGGGGCCGGGCGAGTGTAAGAAACCTGAGCGGCGCCTCCCCTGCTCCGCTCCAGGGCTGGGGTTGGGAGTCGTTTGAGGCGCGAGCTTCCTGCGGTTACTAAACAGACTGAATCCGCGCCGCGGTCAGAGGGCGGCGACGTGCTACGGCGTGCACGGGTGCAAGCGTGCTTTCCGCCCTCTGTGCCACCCTGGCCTTGGGTGTCAGTGCCTGCTTCCACATTGATTGTCACTTCTTGAAAGCCACTGCCACCAGCAAAATAACCTAAACGTATGAGTACAGCTTAACTACATAAGGGTAGGGGCATTCTTCGGTTTTAGCAGCTGCCTTAAAAGTGAACTTGAGTTATTTTAAACACGCCTGAGGACTTGTTTCCTGTTCTTTGTAGCCTTGAACTAGCTTTCAAAAAGGAACAATTCCTATTTGGTCTCACCTCCCCATCCCCCAACGGGCATGTGACTGAAGTAAGTTCATAAGTTTGGGTTTACTGGCTTCATATTTATTATTAACGACACTTCTTGGTAATCTAGGGAGATGATTTTTAAAAGTTTGTGGATTAGACATGTCTTCCTCTTTCATATTTCTGCCCAAACCAAGACTCCCTGTATTCTTTCTCCAGATGAATTGTACCACTGTTTACCTATTTGCCAAATCTAGAAACCAGAGTCATCCTGGACTGATCCCTTTCAGCATCCTTCCATATCCAAACTATTACCAAAGAAACCCAAGGCCACTGAGTCCCCCCTTCCCTTTCCCACTGCTGCACCCTCAGGAGGGGACTCACTGCTCACCTACAATATTACAAGTCTGGTGAATGCCTTAGTGGTTTAAGAACATGGGTTTATAAGTCAGAATTCTGTCACTCATTATCTGTATGATCATGGTTACTTATCTCCATGAGATTCGATTTCTTCATTTATTTATGTATTCATGCATTCAAAAAACTATTTATTGGGCAGCTACCATATGCTAAGCACTGGGGATATAGAAATGAAGGAAAAGTACAATTGAACCTATTCTTATGGGCTTTCATTTTAGTATGGGAAGAGGATCTTTACACAAGATTTGAAAAGTGAAACATGTCTTAAATTGAGATGAGGGTCCTGGAGAAAAATAAAGCAAGGGGAATAGGGAAAGTGTGGGAAATTGCATTTGCCTGAAGACTTGAAGAGGTGAGGGAGCAAACCATATCATCAATAAAAAGGAGATAATTGTAGTACCTGTAGCCTACTTTAGCAATTAAATGAGATGATTCAAGGAAAGTGCTTAGTAGAGAGTTAGGTATAAATGTTACCTATTATTGTTATTATTTTTTCTTTTTGGCCACGCTGCTTGCGGGATCTTAGTTCCCTGACCAGGGATTGAGCCGGTGCCCCCTGCAGTGGAAGCAAGGAGTCCTAACTGCTGGACTACCAGGGAGGTCCCAAATGTTAGCTATTATTATTTTCCTACTTTCTGATCAAACAATTACTAGTTTTACCTACCTCCAAATCACCTTCCAATTTCATATTAGAATGATGCTTCTAACAAAATTTTTCAAATTTTTTTGGTGGTTTCCCTTTTCCTTTATGGGAAGCTAGCATGACTAAATAGTGCTTTATGGTTTGGCTTCTGCCTACCCAGACATGCTCAAACCCTTCCTCTATAGGCCCCAATCTCTTAGTACCAGCACTACTGGCTTCCCACTCTATACACACGATAGTCTGCTCTCTTCCCACGCTCTCCCTGGCTTTGTGCTTGCTGCTGCTTCTGTCTGGGATGTTTTCTCCTCTCCCCTCATCTACACACCCCACGCCTACTGTTCCTTCAAATCTCATTCACAGGTGACTTCACTGAAACCTTTACTGACTTCTGTGGCCATCTCTAATGACTCAATTGCATTTAAAAAAATAGCTTTAATGAGATATAATTTATATCACATAGTTCACCTATTTCAAGAGTACAATTTGATGATTTTTAGTATATTTACAAAATTGGGCAACCACCACCATAATCTAACTTCAGAACATTTTTATTATTCCCCAAAGAAAGACTTAGTTTTTGTTCTTGAAACTCGTATACCTGGAATGGAAGACAATAAACAAGTCATTACCAATGTGATGGGTATTTTCAAGACTTGTTTGGTGAAGGGTGACATGGAAATATTCTAGGTCATTTGGAAATTAATTGTTCCACTAAAGTGAGTTTTTAAACTGAAATGGACTCTTTCAAACCTTAAAATTTAATTATTTTTCACTCTTTTGTGAGAAAATACCCCCACTGGTGTTCTTTTAGTTGCATGAAACCTACCATACTCTGGACAGCTGTAGGACTTGGGATGACCGTTGGACTTGGCAATTCAGAGGATGTGAGTTTGTGGCAGTGTGGGTTATCCAGGAAACAGATGCCAAGACAGAGTTAGAATCGTAAGGGATTCGTCATCAATAACGTTTGTGAAAAATAAATGGGAGAGGAGTCGGTAGGGAAAGGCTGCAGACCACGAAGCCTGTCTGACACCTGTGAAAGGAAGGAGGGAGGACCCGTCAGGAAGACCTCACGCTGAGGTGCAGCCTGAGAACATCTCGGCCAGCCCAGCAGGGCGCTTCAGCACACTGGGCAGAAATGGTGGGTCCTTGTAGTACTGCTCTGCTTAGTCAGGGGCTGGGGGCTCCCGCCATGCACTCTTGCCATCTTCCAGAGAAAGTCACAGCTTTTGCCAGGAGGTCCTCTCCCACCGCTCTCTCTCAGGCTCAGTTACCTACCTGCTCCTTCCTCTGGCCCCTTGAATCACTCCATGGTTACAGCCAGTATCCCTTGTGGTTTCTGAAGAGTCCTTTTGTGAAAATTTCCTCAAATTACCCACTTTGAATGTGCCATTTGCTCCTGCTAGGACCCTAGCTTACTATGAAGATCATTAGTGACCTTCAAGAGAGTGTTTTCTTTGGAATGATAGGAATAAATAGCTGATTGGAGTGGGTTTCGAGAGAGTGGGAGGTGGAAACATGGAGGCATGTGTATAAGCAACTCATTTGAGGAGTTTTTCCTATAAGATGAGACAGAAATGGGCAAGTAGTTAGAGAGGGGCTGAAGGGTCTAGGGAAAGTTTTTGTTTTCTTTTTGGATATGATCCATTTTAAACAATTTTATTGAAGTATAGTTGATTTACAATGTTGTGTTAATTTCTGCTGTACAGCAAAGTGATCCAGTTATACATGTATATATACATTCTTTTTCATATTCTTTGCCATGACGGTTTATCACAGGATATTGAATATAGTTCCCTGTGCTATACAGTAGGACCTTGTTGTTTATCCATTCTGTATATAATACTTTGTGTCCACTAATCCCAAACTCCCAACCCGTCCTTCCCCATGGATATGATCTATTTTATGTTTGCACGCAGAGAGAATGACTCATTAGAGCAAGAAGTTTCTTCTGCAGGAGATACCTGCAGGTCTGTAAGAGGTGATGGCATCTTGTATACAAGTACAGGCACCCACCGTAACAGGGATGGGGTTCCCACAGTAACCAGAGGAGAGCAGAGTTTGTGGATAGGTTAAGAATGGCTAGATGAAGTTGTGTTCTTGTTTCCATTTTCTCAGTAACATATGAAATCATCAGGAGTGGGGATAGTATACTGGAGACTGAGGAGAAAAAGGGGTAAAACTGTGGGAGGGTGAATGGATTAGAGGAGTGTCATCAGACAGCAGTGCTTCCTCCTTGAGGACCTGCATTTAAAGTGAGACTAGTAAGCAGAGCCCCATAATTATCTTCGGTCCCATCCCCCTGCTTGGATACAGCTCTGGAGAAGGCAGAGAGTTGGGGTCTGCCAGGCCAGCATGACAGAGGGGCAAGGATGTTGAGGGGAATTGCAGAATAGGCCAGGGCTGTGAGGAGGTGGCTGTGCTTCTCCTACCTGGTCACCCTCCACCCGCAATCCACCCTGTTTTGCTGTGAAAGGCAGACCTCTTCAGATCGCATCACTGAAGCTCCCTGGCCCTCTGACTTCAGCCAATGGAAGGCACTGGCCAAAAACCAGAAGCGAGTTTTGGGGGTTTATCCTCCCTTGATCCCTCCTGGCCTTATGATGGTTCTGGCTGGGCCTGTGTTCTCTGGTGGCCACAGCCCCTGTCAGCCTTTCTCTCACGTGCCAGCTCTTGCTGGGCTCAGTACCTCTTTCTCTCCCCTGCGTCTTCGGGCTGCCCGGGAGCTCCCCTATCTCTGCTTGGTTCTCTCAGCCGGCCCGCTCCTCTGTCCATAGGCCTTTCATGAAATTCTCTCCAGCTCAGCCCTTCCGAGGGTGCCATCTGTTCCTTGCCAGTTCTGTATCCTCAGATACAGAGTGCTGGGGCCTCGGAATTGGGGACGCCCACGGGGTGGAAGATGGTTGGAGTGGGGCTAGTTGGCCAAAGAGCAAGTGGTCAGAGGGTGGGGTGCTGCGGATGAGTCCTGAGGTCGTGCGGTCCTCGGCCATGAGACGGGAAGGGCGTAATGGAGGGCGCACGTCGGAAGCAAGGAGTCGTCGAGGCAGTAGGAGGGGAGAGCGCCCTCCACGCGCTTTATGGATGGTCTGTCGCCCGGAGGGACTCAGGGAGCAGAAGGGGAAGGGCGCGGGCGCAGACATCCGGCACGAGTGAAGAGGATGAAGAGGGGTCAGGAGCCCGGTGAGCGGGTGACGGTCGCGGGGCCGCGGGTAGTGAGTGGGTGGTGTAGTTGGAGGGCATGGGCTTCCAGAAGAGCGCGCGTTTTGGGGGGAGGGGGGAGAGCTCTCTGTCGGCAGCAGGGAGGGGCATGGGCACACCCACTCCCCCGCTGGGCTCTGCTGCGTGCTGGGGTGGGCGGGAGAGCAGCTGCCTCGTGATGCTCCGGGGGAGGCAGGTTTCAGTTTCCACTGAGAGCGGCCCCAGGTGCAAGAGGGTGAAGAAACTATGCAGAAAAGGGTGGAGGCTGTGGAGGGCTTGGTCGATGACACAGCTGGGGTTCTAGGGGATGCAGTGGAAGGGTGGGGGGAGGTTAGCTTAAGTCAAATCAGGGGAGGAAGAGCCACGAGGGGGAGAGAATGTGGTGATGGTGGATGACCTGGAGGTTCGCCTCCAAGGAGACTAAGGTGGAAAGGGTCCTGCCGCATGGGGCAACTATGCAGATGGTCTTTTAGGGAAAGTGGGGAATCAATTCTAATTTTAGCTTCCTTTTTAGGATGGGCTGCTTCAGAAGCTTATAGGGAGGGAGGACTGCCGTTAAATCCTCTGAAGGTGGGTCATGGTGGTGGGGAAAGTGGTCTAAGGAGACCCTCAGGGCTCTGGAGTTCTCTCTTCAGCAGACTGATTGCTCAGGTGTGTCCAGCTCTGGAGGCTATTGCGTGTCCAGTGTGGTGCTGGCTCCTATGTGTACAGACACTGTCTTGTGGGTAAGTGATGTTTCCGCAAATGTAGCTTGGATCCCGAAATGTTGGGATTCTCAGGATATTTTTAATAGTTTAAAAAAGGACGAAAAGCAGACTATTTGAAATTGGGTCTATCCAGGAAAATCTGTGGCATAGGGTTGCTGTAATTATGAGAAATATAAAAGAAACGGAGAGACAATCTTTGCCCCCAAAGAGGTTGTTTCTAGTTGGTCGCATAAGACGTATGTGAAAAGGAAAAAAACAGTTCTGAGATGATGCGAAAGTAAGTACAACAAGCATGTGCCTAATAAAAGGAAGAACTAAAATGGGACTGTTGGATTTCAACAGCTCCTAGGGGACAAAAGAATGGAAAAGAAGAAACTAATGTTTGTTGTATGACTACTGTGTTCCAGGTATTGATATTTTGCTTTCAAATAAGTTACAACATTTAGTTTTCACAGAAACCCTATGAATAGTTGTTATTCTAATTTAAAAATGGGGAAACTGAGGCTCAGAGAGGTTAAGTAATTTGCCCAAAGTCCCAGGGCTGGCAACCTGTTTGTCTGACAAACCCATTCTGTTTCAGTATAAATAGTACTCCAGGAGCTTCACTTACCAGGATGACCCTGAACTTCCAGAGAGCAATGATTCTCAACCTGATCCATTGAAGAGACTGGTTCCTGCTCTGATGGAAACACAAAGCCCATTAAAACAAAACAAAACAAAACAAAAACGGGTCATTTATCTGTTTACATGCTATTGTTAAATCATTTATAGTAAATTTTAAGAATATAAAATTGCGCTCGTCTTGTGAGGAAGAAATTGTATTTCTATGAGGAAGCGAAATCGTTGCTTTAATAGTTGGAAATGATATAATTTTCTTGAGTATAAATTTTAATGCTATGGAAACTATAAGCCAAATTTATAATGCAGTGTTGTTACTCTTAGGAAAGATTGTCAAGAGAGGACACGTCACCCTTGGAGGGAGAGCCAACTGGTAATGAAAAGGCTGTGACCCAGCCAGATCACTCTTGGGTCCCCCTAGGGGCAGGACTGTGATCTTCTGACCTCTAGAAGCTTAAGGAACCCAAGATGGAGTGTCTATCCTTATTTAAACTATAACTTTATTTAGTCTCACTTTGTTTAGCACACCAAGGGCCTGAGTTAATGCTTCTCTGATAGATGAGAGATCAGTTTCAGGAAGTGGTGAATGCAAAGTGTGAAAATGGAAACAGGAAGTGTAAGTGATTTCAAGAAGTTTAGCTTCAAAGGGGAGGAGAGAGCAGGGTAGGTCACTAAAGAGGAATCAGGGAGTTAAGGTATATTTTGTGTTTGCTGTTGAATGATGTGACAGTTGATCGTGTTTAGATACGAGAAAAGGGAAAAGAGGAAGAGGTTGAAGACACTGGGGAGATGGGGAGAGGTGGGAAAATTGATGGACTGAGGTCTTGAAGGTTTGGATCCTCCAGAACATAGGTAGAGGATTAACTTTACATAGGAGGGGACACCTCTTTTCACACGGAAACGAAGGAGGGACAAGGCAAGGTCAGCAGAGACAAAGCAGTCATGGACCTGAGTGGAGGTTCTTCCCCGCTGTGGTGAGATCAGGAAGGGCAGTGCCAGGAAGACAGTGAGGCACAATCCTGTTTTGAAGGAATGAGAGGGGAGTGACAGCCACAAGGGTGGAGGGAAAGATGGCCACAGGAACAGGGTGGCCCTGGAGGGGTTTGGACAGGAGACTGTCAGCCCCACTAAAGGGGCTTGGTGGTTTGAGGGGAGGGCTAGGACACAGTTTAAGCAGCTGGTTAAGGGAATGCTTGGTGCAGGGTTGGAGGATGTAGGGGGTTTCTTTATACTGGACTGGATTATCTTATTATAACTCTCCTAGTTGCAGGGGACTGAAAAGAAGATTCACAAGATTCAGCAGATTCAAAAGAAAAGCTTTGGGGAACTGGGATGCTCTGTGGACCTTGGGAGCTAGAACCAGGTACCTGACCTCATCAGGACTCTCTCTCAATGTATCTTTTTTCTGTCTTTTGTTTCAGGTTGGCTTCATTTTTCCCTATAGTCAATGGACTTTATTTACATGGCAGAGAACATTGTCACTTGCAAGTTTTATCAGAACAATCCCAAAGGAAGACCTAGACAAAGCTGGCTTGGTTGTATGATCATTTCTGGGTCACGCGGCCTATCTTGGTCACATGCATTTCCCATGGGTAGAGTAAGTGAGTCTATTATTAGAAGGTGCAGAGGAAGGGGTGTTGGGCAAATAAGAATGTGAACCAACATAGGTGTCCCAGGGAACATGGTGAGAAGGTTCTAAAGGTAGAGGAACAGCAGGAGGTGGTTGGGTCAGGGGAGAAAAATCCAACAGTAGTATGACCATGAGTGAATGAGAAGACTAGATGGATGGGATAGAATAGATGGCTTGTATTTCAGGCAACAGCCAAGGACTCTGAAGATGTGTAGTAGGATGGATTTCTGAACTAAACTCAGCAGACACAGATAGAGGAGTGGTCCTACTTTGAATCTGTTTCGCCTGCAAGAGGGTCTTAGTTCTCATGAACAGACAGGAAAATGGCGATAGGTAGGTGGTTCCTGGGGAGATGGGTACACGAGGACACAGCAGCAGCAGGTTGGGGGTATGCTTCGCAAAGTAACTGGAGACTCACCTCTGCCAGGGAGGTCACCCAGTAGATCACTTTCACCTGAGGAGAATGAAATGATGAGAGCATCGTTCTGTGCAAAATGCTTTGCTCAACTGCTTCTAAAATTAGAAGGTCTTATACCTCAGGGAATTTGTGACTGGTGGAGCTGACATGATGTCTTGTAGCCATCAGAAAAATGGTGTATGGCTCGGTGCCTAGTAGAACCAAGGTCTTGGGGTGGTGGCCAGGGATTCTTTGGAGCTGTTTCCTTGTTTGCATCCGCCCTTGTGCTCAAAGACAAAGCTTACAGCACGAGTGAAAACAGTTAAAATGTGTACAGTTCTTTGCGGTCCCCCAAACACCGTTGATATATACATTATTAATTTTAATCTCATATCAACCAGGAACATAATGTTTTCCCTACTTCAAATAAGGAAGCAGAGTCTCAGTAAAATAACTTGTTTAAGATTTTACAATTATTAAATGTTAACTCCCAAGATGAAGAATGTGAATTTTTAAAAGTTATGGTAAGATTTTACTAAAAAGTAAATATGGTGCTTTATGGAGCTTAATTGGTGTTAAGTCCAAGTGAAATAATCATAAGGGAATATGTGAATGTGTTCTGTTAACAACAACAACAAAATAATAGCAACTAATATTTATTGGGTGCCAAGCACTGTGATAAACACAAAGAACATTTAATACAACAACTCATTGAGTTAGGTACCATTATCATTCTTTTTCTGTAGATGAGGAATTGATCGGACAAATAATATTACTAAAGCATCACCACCACCACCATGATGAATGGAAACAGGAATAGGCCACATACTGGGAAATCAATTAGTAGTTTATTTTAACTCAGGAAATGAGCACTAGGCCAGGGAAGAAAAGAGAAAGGGATAAATCCCTGAGACTATGTGAGAGAAACGATAGGTTTCGTTCCTGTGAAGCAAGCCCCTTTCATTTCCTAGGCAGTTTATCACTCCTGGGCATCTCTCATACCCACCAGCATTTTCTTTGGTCTTCAGATCGCATCTACATCCTCAAACTATATTATAAATATTGCCCTGCTAAATGGTGTGGGGCTTGAAAGAAGTAGGAGTGACCAAGGACAGATTCAGCTGGGCACATGGGGGGAATGGTGATGCTACTTATCCAAATGGTGAGTTGGGAAGGAGAGGTAATCAGGAATATGGGATTGTGGAGTAAGCAGAAGAGTTCACTTTTAGATATACTGAGTTTCTTCACATTGACGTCTGGACTTTGGGAGATAGCTACATGAAGAGTCCCTGCAGACAGCAAAAGATTCAAGCTCAAGTATACATTTGGTGATGATGGTTAACACGACTAAAATGGATTAGCTCTTTGAGGTGGTGAATTAGAAGAAAGAAGAGCAACGAATTTAGTCTTGGGGGTGCCTGTAGCAAAGGGACTATAAAGGCGATCAGGATCTTAATTTTATATATATAGCATTTAATAACAGTGGTTTTCAGAGCACTTTTCTAACAGTAATTTCCCACGAATCCTCCATAAACTCTGGATGATGAAACTTTTAAAAGCTCACAACATTCTTTCACTCTTTAATCCTAATAACGAATTTATTTTAGGCTTAAATGCTATTGCAAGGAATGTGCTGGTCCAAAGGACAGTATTATTAGAAATTATTTCCTCTGAAGTTGAAATTCTTTAAAAACATACTAAATAAGACAAGTAATAAAATGGGGGAAGAAAAGGACAATGATTATATTAAAAGTTGGATTCCAAGAAAAATTGCTATAAGACTAGCTTCCAGGAAGTCAAGGCAAAATGTGAACATGTTGAATTAACTAGATGTTTGTCCCATGCAGAGTGTATGAAACATGGTTAATTATCAGCTTCACATGGAACCTCCCTAACCTGGAGATTCTGGTGAGTGTGTCTGGCTTGGGATCTGGGAAGCTGTGCATGTTTTCAAAGTTCCCCAGGTGATTCTAATAGTCCAATTTGACAAGCCCTAGTCTCATAAAGGAAATAGACCAGTTCATATAGGAGAGAAAAACTTTTTTCTAGCTCTGAAATCTGAAAGAGATTTCGTTCCATGAACACTGAAGAACACTGAATAATAAAATACACAATGCCCTCAATAGCATTAAAAAAAAAACAAACGGGTAGAAATTTTTTATGTGTGGATCTCACACTGACCTTTGATAAAATAAAAACCAACAACATAATACTAAATTATAATTCTGTTCGTGTGAATAAAGAACTATCTGGGTCAGTGGGAAAAATGATATTCCTTGGTCCTTTTCAGGAATTCTGATTCAGCACATCTGGTTAGGGACCAGAAATTTGCTTATTTGTAATAAGTACCCCACTTGATAGTGATGGAAGTGGCTCAAGGCCATAGTTTTGCACCAAGAGAATGGATGGTTAACAATATTCCTTAGAGTTTCAGGTTTAGATATAAAATCTTGAGATACACCATTTGTGGTCAGCATGTTCACCATTTTTGAAAACTGAAGCAGGGGAAAGAAGCAGGATTAATCTACTTCCACAAAGTAGGCTGGGAACACTTCTGTGGTATAAAACCAGAGAGCTTCTTTCAGTGAAAAATTTTCTTCAACCCTTGGGAAAATGTTAAAAGCATGGGCTGCATCATATGCCATTAGAATAGATGTTGGTCTCACTAAAAGGAAGAAATGGGTAATAGAATTGACATTCTGTTATCACAGGCGATGATTTAGCATTCTCGACCTCCCATTTCCTTTCCTCCATTATCCTGTAATGCAATTTTTAATCAGTGTTTACGTTATTGCCTATGTAAAATTGAAGAGTCAGATAGTATTTCATACTTATTTCTTTCCTAGCATCATTCTTATTTTTTGGAATCAATGATTGCCTCACTTCCCCCCTCCGCCACCAGTATAGTTTTCTATTAACTGATTGTCGTTTCAGTTGCTCAACTAGAGTTGTTGTCTGACTACCAGCAGTTTTTTTTCCCCAAAGCCTCAACCATCCCAGATAATGTTTCATTTCCTCCACCCTGGAGATCGCTCTCTGAAGCCTCCGCTTCCTCTTACTCCAATATGGAGCAGGCTTTGGAGACCCCTTTGTCTTAGAACTCACTTTTTTTGTTTTTGGCCGTGCTGTGCAGCTTGTGGGATCTTATTTCCCCAACCAGGGATTGAACCTGGGCCCTTGGCAGTGAAAGTGTGAAGTCCTCACCACTGGACCACCAGGGAATTCCCTTAGAACTCACTCTTGACAATTTTCTGTATTGGATTTGCTGTTGCACCTGTGGGCCTTCCTTTTTCTTGTTTCTCTGGAGTGCATTATCCAGCAGTTCCCTAAAGAGAGGTGCATGGCAGATACACTTTTTGAGTCCTTACCTGGACACATGACTGATAATTCGGTTGGTTGTAAACTCCTAGGACACAAATAATTTTTCCCTCAGACAGTTGAAGGCATTATGTCCTAAAACCCCTTGTTACATTTAAAAAGCCAGTGCCATTTTCTTTCTTTCTTTTTTTTTTTTTTTGCGGTACACGGGCCTCTCACTGCTGTGGCCTCTCCCATTGCGGAGCACAGGTTCTGGATGTGCAGGCTCAGCGGCCATGGCTCACGGGTCAGTGCCATTTTGAGTCATGTTTCCTTCTAAGTGATTCTAACCACCAATCCTACCACCACACCCATAGCCTGAAAGCTTCTAAGGGCTTCTCTTTATTTCTGATATTCTGAAATTTTGAAATGGTATGACTTGGTATGGATTGTTTTATCTTTTTTTACACTGTTGAGCACTAAGTAGACCCTTTCAATGGAAAGACTCATGTCCTTCAGTTCTGGGAAATCTTCGTGTATTTCTTCTTTGATAATTTCTGCCTATTTTCAGTTATTTTCTTTCTGGACCCCTATTTGATTTTGTACCTCCTGGTTTCCTTTTAAAGTCTTCTGTCTTTTTTCTTCTCTTTTCCATCTTTGTTGTTGTTTTCTTCTCAACTTTGTTTTCCAACCGTTCTATTTATTTTGGTTATATATTTTTATTTTCCAAGACTTTTTCACAGTTACTTTTCATAGTAATCTTTCTTATTTTATAAATTATAATACTTTCCCTTATCTCTCTAAAGATACTAATAATTAAAAAAAATTTTCTCTACATTGACTTTTTTCTTTACTTTTGCTTGTTTTGCTCCATCATTTCTGATGTTTGATTTCTGTTTATACTAAGAGATACTGATTGGAAACTGTATATGTGGGTGAGTGTATGAGAAGATTTGTCAAATTGTAGGGAGATATGGCCATTGTGTTGGAGAACCCACATATAACTGTATGTGCAGGTTTTTTCTTTTTTTTTCCCCCCAACCTGGGAGGATTTGATGAGGGGTTTTATAACAATGGTTCAAAGTGAGGTCTCTGACGAGATTAGGGTCTTGTGAGCAGGGCTTGTGCAGGTTTTTTCTCTAGATCATTCTCTCTCTTGAGATGAAATTTCCAATCTTCTACCTGGCATTCATCTATTTGGAAGCTGCTGTTCTGGGGACAGGTGAGGAAAGGGGAATGGAGGTCTACTGTTCTGACTTTTGCTTAACTTTTTTCTACCTTTCACCTCCAAGAATAAACTTCAGTCTCTTTTTTTGAGGTGGTGGTTGGCTGGCTGTGTAGCACTGGGGTCTGTTGCACATAATAAGCTTTCACTATGGGGACTTACCTGGTGGTTAAGACACTGCGCTTCCAATGCAGGAGGTGTGAGTTCAATCCCTGGTCAGGGAACTAAGATCCCACATGCTACGTGTGAAGCCAAAAAAAAAAAAAAAAAAAAAAAAAGCTTTCACCAATCCCAGTTTTAAAAAAAAAGTGTTTATTTATTTATTTATTTATTTACTTATGGCTGTGTTGGGTCTTCGATACTGTGTGCGGGCTTTCTCTAGTTGAGGCGAGCGGGGGCTACTCTTCGTTGTGATGCTCACGCTTCTCATTGAAGTGGCTTCTCTTGTTGCGTAGCACGGGCTCTGGGCGCGCGGGCTTCAGTAGTTGTGGTGCACGGGCTTAGTTGCCCCGCGGCAGGTGGGATCCTCCCGGACCAGGGCTCGAACCTGTGTCCCCTGCATTGGCAGGCGGATTTTTTTTAAATTTATTTTTTTATACAGCAGGTTCTTTTTAGTCATCCATTTTGTACACATCAGTGTATACATGTCAATCCCAATCTCCCAATTCATCCCACCACCACCCCCAGCAGGCAGATTCTTAACCACTGTGCCACCAGGGAAGTCCCCAATCCCAGTTTTAGAGCAGAGCAGTACCCACCTCTGCAGCATCTGGTGCCTCCAACTCCTCATCTTCTCAAGGGGTTGTTAGGGTGAAGTGGCCCTCTTCCCTCCTGCAGCAATTTTTTTTTTTTTTTTTTGTGGTACGCGGGCCTCTCACTGTTGTGGCCTCTCCCGTTGCGGAGCACAGGCTCCGGACGCGCAGGCCCAGCGGCCATGGCTCACGAGCTCAGCCGCTCCGCGGCATGTGGGATCTTCCCGGACTGGGGCAGGAACCCGTGTCCCCTGCATCAGCAGGCGGACTCTCAACCACTGCGCCACCAGGGAAGCCCCAATTTTCGGCTATAGTTTTATCACTTCCCTGACTCTATCTGCTGTCTTTCAAAATTTGATTAAAATCTCTGCAATCTCTTCTTGGACGGTCTTCTCAGGTTTATATCTTTTACTATTATTTTTTATCTTTACCCCTGTAAACTTAATATATATTATTTTGGGGGGGGGTCTTGGAAAGGAATGGCAATAAACATGTGATCCATCTGCCATAAATCAGTACCAAAAATTAATTTTCAAACAATAATGCTTAATATGCTTTTAAAAACTGCCTATAATGTTAATGGATTTTAATATGGATTTGCTGGGGATTCAGAATTTTAGCATTTTTGAGCAGTCTTTCAGGATAAAATTGGTCAGCAGCAGCCACTTTTTTGAGAATTTAATGTTATATAATTCAATAATGGATAAAATAAGCATAAATAGCACATAAGAGTCTTCATTTAACACTGTTGACTGTCCCTTTTTGGATGCCTCTCTTGGTTGCTGTCACGCCTCTCTCCCAGTGATTATCCTATCCTTGATCAAGCTTTCTTTTTTTTTTTTTTTATTGCGGTACGCGGGCCTCTCACTGTTGTGGCCTCTCCCGTTGCGGAGCAACAGGCTCTGGACGCGCAGGCTCAGCGGCCATGGCTCACGGGCGCACGGGCGCAGCATGTGGCTCCGCAGCATGTGGGATCTTCCCGGACCGGGGCACGAACCCGTGTCCCCTAGCATCGGCAGGCGGACTCTCAACCACTGCGCCACCAGGGAAGCCCTTGATCAAGCTTTCTTAATCGTCCTTGCCAACTCTCTTCCTTTGTACCCACCCCAAGGTTGTGTACATTTACCCATTGCTTTCATGGCAACCTCAGGGCCGTGACATCCTAATCTCTAACCCAGACCGCCTTCTTAAGCTTCTCTGTAGATTGGGGTGCAGATCAACTTACCATTTTCCCAGTGGGCATGTACCTCCCCTCTGTTCTGGGAGACTAGCCCAGTAGATTCTATGAGACAGACTCAGGCTTTTTCTTTTGATTAAGACGTTTTATTATTTATATTTTGAATAAGCAATACATTCAAATAATTCAAAAGTCCAAAGATATAAAAGGGTAGATTGTGATGTTTCCGGTCCTATCCCCGGTTCCTCAGCTACCCATAAGTTCTCCTCTTGGGAGGTAACCAATGTTACTGTTTTTTTAAATTTTGGGGGTGTTTTTCCAGAGATATTGCCTGCATACACAAGTAAATACACTTATATAGGCCCCTCCTCCATTCTCCGCTTTAATTCCAAACGTTTCAAAAGGCCCAGCATCAGTGCGGCTGGAACTAAGACTTTCACAGTCAATATTTCAAACATGGAACTTTTTTCCCCAACAAAACCAAGTATCCTTTTAAGCCCCCCCCCCCCCAGAATGGAAAAGGGGGAAAAGACTGATGAGTTTTCCTGCTCCAACAATGCCTGGAAATTGGTAGCAAGATTTAAGCTGGTGCACTGCACTGGTGAGCAAGGGAGACTGGCAAGGGAGAGGGTGCAGAAGTTCAGCATTGGCAGAGTTAAGATACACCCGCACTTAAATCTTTTCTCATTTTCTCTAGGATTCCAGCCTCCCTGCTACTAGTCAACTTTACTTTTTCTTTTTTTAAAAATTTTTTGATTTTATATTGGAGTATAGTTGATTTATAATGTGTTAGTTTCAGGTGTACAGCAGAGTGATTCAGTTATACATATACATATATCTATTCTTTTTCAGATTCTTTTCCCATATACGTTATTAATTTTACTTTTTCTTGAAGTGACAACCTGGACATATGAAAATACTCGCAAATAACTTAAAAATACTCAGAAAGTCTCCCAGAAACACACAGAGAAGATTCAGGTTTCACAGAGTTGGCCGGGGCATCCAGTGAGCTACCGCAGAGAGCTCTATTTATCATCTATTTCACACACACTGGAAAGAAGGGAAAGCTATTTATGAAGGAATCAGTACTGGTCCCAAACCCTTCTCTGAGCCTCTTCTCCATCTGAGAAGAGATCTCACCCACTGTGGCCACAGGGGCGGGCATGTGACCAAAGCTGGGCCAAATACAGAATCTCATGTTTCCCTGACCACAGACACTGGTCCAAGGTATGGGTAATGAGCCAGTACAAGTCATCGAGTCCTTCCCCTAGGATTTTCCAAACTGAAGCTGGAAGAACTAGCTTTCCCTGCTGGTTATGAGCCCACAGCTGCCCGTAACCTTCACCATGTGAAGGAGCCAGTCTGCTGTGGAGGCTCTGACCACCCCCCACCACCAAAAAAAAAAGATGTTTGGGGTTGTACTGATGGGATCCAAATCTTCATTCTTATTCACAAACCTGGCTTCACCTTCAACCTTCTCAGGTTGGTTAGCTGTGCCAACCAACTTTCCTTTTGCTTACACTAACCTGCAACAAAATATAGCCTATTTAGCCCCAGCTCTGTATATCTAAGTGCTTACCAGGTATCTCTCTTTGGATGTTCCCTGGTACTTCAGACTCACATCTACAGTACAATGCATCGTCCCTCCCTTACCCACTCTATGTACCCCATTTCCTGTATTCCCTAATCCTGGTTATCAATTCAGCAACTACCCAGATGCCCAAGCCAGAAATCTATAGCTCTACTGGGCTTCTTCCTTTCCACCTGATCCCATCCCTCAAGACCTAATAGGTCCCTAAGTTCTATTCCTCTTCTTAAATATTTCTCATATCTGTTACTCTGTCTTCTACTACCTTTGAGACTCCTTTGGCTCCTTTGTTCCCTCCCCTACCGTGCTGAAAAGGCCATCTCAGAATACTTACCCTGTGTACTGCCTCTGTCGAATGGGGTACCCTTCGGATAAAATTTCCTGGGACTCTTATGGTCCCAGATGATTGGTCTAGAGCAGTTACCATAAGGGCTGGTCACTAACATATAGGACAGGATGGCGGGAGAGCTCTCCAAAAGGGATATAGAAGATTAATTACACCAGTCAGATCCTCTTGTATGAGGAGATCTGAACCTGAGACACCTAGAGAGCTACTCAGTGGTTGCAAAACAGAAGCTGAAGGATTACGGGGAGCGGGCAGAGGTGATGATAAGGAGAATGAAAAAACTTTTGAGTAAATAGAAGATGAGTAAGTGGAAGCTATGAGTAATCTACAACCTCTGGGTGTATTGAATGGGGGTAAAGTAATTGGCTGGAGTGATAGAAACAAAAAGGGGAGCAAAATTACCATCATGGTCGGGGACAAACTCGCTGTTGAGGAGACAACAGAATAATACTAGTCCTGTCCCGGACCACCACCTGCTTTCCAGTTGCTAAATCGTGTATATCCATCCCGTGTGGCTGGACGACAGCACACTGGTTCCTGTGAGTTTGTGTTCCCATGAGATGCTTCTTATCCTTATGACCTCAACCCACAAATACTATACAGTGTAGTTTAGTCACATTAATTAGTTCCCCAACCACGTGATGCTTTGCCACCTGTTTATGTGCATACACTATTTCTTCCAACTAGAACAATCTTCTCATCTCCCAGATACCCCTAACTTAGTCACCTGGCTGCCACTGACTCATCTTTCACGACTGGGTGTAGGCTCCTCCTCTAAGCAGCTTTCTGTAACCCAACCAGGTTACACACTCTTCCTTTACTCCAAACAAACTTACTGCTACTGCATATCGTAACTGTGTGTCTCCACAACCAGATGAGCTTATTTTGAGAGCAGAGATGCAACTTTGTTCCCCTTTGCAGCCCCAGCGTCTGGCCCAGCACCCACACAAGGCAGATACTTAGTGGATGCCATTGTTTTTGATAAAGCTCAGTTGCCTAGACTCATTCAAGAACCAAGTTTCATAACCTTCCCTCATCACCCCTCTTTCAACAGATCCACTTGCAGCTTAAAGTGTGCCATGGTACCTTAGAAAGACAGTGATTCCACAGCTTTGTGTATGCGATTCCCCCAGTTCAGAATGCCCTTCTCATCCCTGTGCCCTAATTCGTTGTGGTTTTAATTTGCATTTCCCTCATGATTAGAGATGGTGAACATCTTTTCATGTGCTTATTGGCCATTTGCATATCTTCTTGGGACAAATGTCTTATCAAGTCCTTTGCCCATTTTTGAACTGGGTTGTTTGTTTTTTGTTGTTGAGTTCACAGTCATTTTGTAATATGGATTGGTTTCAGGAACACAACAGGTCTCCAGAGTTTAGAATGGTATGAAAATCCTAGGGGCCTTTGGAAAAGGGGCAGGAAGAGTAAGGATGTTAAAGAAAGTTTTTAAAGAATTTTAATAAAGTCTTTAGAAAAGAAAGTATACTTTCAGGATTCTGAGCTCATTTTTGTAGTCATTTGGCAACCTTATGGGTTAAATAAGCATTGGTGGGCTACCTTAGAACCTACTATTTTTTTTTAAAGACATCTCATTATATATTTTTATTTTAAATTTATTTTATTTATTTACTTTTGGCTGTGTTGGGTCTTCATTGCTGCGCGCGGGCTTTCTCTAGTTGCAGCGAGCGGGGGCTACTCTTCACTGCAGTGCGCGGGCTTCTCATTGCGGTGGCTTCTCTCGCTGTGGAGCATGGGCTCTAGGTATGCGGGCTTCAGTAGTTGCGGCACGCGGGCTCAGTAGTTGTGGTTCATGGGCTCTAGAGCACGGGCTCAGTAGTTGTGGCACATGGGCTTAGTTGCTCCACAGCATGTGCGATCTTCCCGGACCAGGGATCGAACCTGTGTCCCCTGCATTGGCAGGCGGATTCTCAACCACTGTGCCACCAGGGAAGTCCCCCTAACTACTATTTATTTTAAATAGATATGCTTGTTGCTTATCTATTTTTTAAAAAATTATTTATTTTTGGCTGCACTGGGTCTTCGTTGCTGTGCGCGGGTTTTCTCTAGTTGTGGCGAGCGGGGACTGCTCTTCGTTGTAGTGCGTGGTTTTCTCATCGTGGTGGCTTCTCTTGTTGCAGAGCACGGGCTCTAGGCACGTGGGCTTCAGTAGTTGTGGCACACGGGCTCAGCAGTTGTGGCTCATGGGGTCTAAGAGTGCAGGCTCAGTAGTCATGGCGCATGGGCTTAGTTGCTCCGCGGCACGTAGGATCTTCCTGGACCAGAGCTCGAACTCATGTCTCCTGTACTGGCAGGTGGACTCAACCACTGCGCCACCAGGGAAGTCCCCTAACCACTATTTATAAACACTTCTTATAAAAAATTCTGTCTTATGATATTCTAATTTTAAAAACTTTGGTATATAATTCATATATATGTTGATGACTATATATGAAAACCTAAATTTGGAAAGTAAGTTGGTTGTACTAATGGATTACAGAAATAATTATTTATATACAATGACTTTAATTGGGAATTTAATATTTTTCTATTACCAGAAGTTGATTTACATGAATCACTTGTAGGATGCCACTATGAGAAAGTATACATGCTACAAAGGTATAGAACTGATAATATAAACATGATATAATTGATAGAAACATGAAAACAAGCCTGTAATCTACAGATATAGACAAAGGTTGCAGAAAAGGAAGGATTACACTGAAATCTGTGCTGTTAATTGAAGCAGCTAGAAAAAACAGTATTACTGACCACTGGTAATAGATAAATAACCTCTAAGAATAATATCCAGTTTAAATGACATAAATTATTTTAAAAGAAACTTATTTTATGTACTGAAAATGGATAAACTGTTGGATTTTGAATTTTTGGTAAAATGTTATAAGACCTAGGGGAGACAAATAGCTAATATTATAGGTGTAAAATGTAAGTTACATACTTTAGAATAAGTATGATGTTAAAGTATATTTAGGATTATTTTCAATGTTCCACACGCTATATTCTCTGTAAATAATTAATAGTTAACAAAACATACCATTCTCTAAAAACAAAACAACAAACTCTTTCTTTAAGCTGAAACTAAAGATGAGCTTTCCATTTCTCCTCAGGATCCATATTGCTAACTGTGGAAAGAAAATTACAGAGTAAACATTTAACAAAAGATGAGCAAATCACTAGATTTTAAGTTAGCTTGTAACTAGAAAAACCATTAATTCCTAAAATAATTTTCTTGCTCAATATAAAGCTGGGGTTTTTCTTGGGGGGGTACATATAAAGATGTTGCTGAAGCTTCTACACAAAGTCCAACTTTGCACCTCTTGGTTTTTTTTTTTTGCGGTACACGGGCCTCTCACTGTTGTGGCCTCTCCCGTTGCGGAGCACAGACCGGGGCACGAACCCGTGTCCCCTGCATCGGCAGGCGGACTCTCAACCACTGCGCCACCAGGGAAGCCCACCTCTTGCTTTTTAAGGATCAAACTTCTAAGATTATTAACTTGACAAATTAACTTAACACTAGGGAACAATTATAGAATTACTGCTTTAATATCTTTGAGTTTGCTACCTTTACTGCTGCTAGACCTTTGGATGTTCCCAAATCTTCTAATCGATACATGTAAAATCCTTCGTGGTCGGGTGGTCTGGGAGAGGAGAAGCTCTCTTCCTGCTACATGCCTGTGACTGTCATTCTGGTGGGTGAGGACTGAAACCCCCATGAGAGATTCTCATTCCTGTGGAAGCTTTTGTTCTAACTTGTGATCCCCTGGCCTTTTGCTCCTGACCCTTCCTAGTGACTGTCTCTCCAACTTACAGTGACATTCAATGGAGAACTCTGGTGGGTGGTGTTTTTCCTCAAAGGAAACTAGTTCATTTGTTAACAAATATTTTAAGTGCTGGTAAGAAAAGAACTAAAATTTGGAAGAATACTTACATATCTTTCCTTCCTTTTCTAATTTTTTCAAATGAAGTAAGAGGTTATGTTCGGCCATTTTATGTAAATGCTCAGGAGTATCCTAAAAGAAAAATGAGAGTGAAAGTAAAGCATTTCTTTTTAAAAAAAGAACAGAGTTAATCTTTTTGAAACTTTTAAAGAAAAAAGGCAAAATAATACAGTCTTAATTCAAATACAGTTTTATAGAGTAATAATCAACACTGTTTCATCTTATATATGTCTTGCTTTGAGTCACCTTATTATTAGAAATATACTTATAGGCAAACAGACTGTAAGCGCCATAAAGACAGTACAGTAGCAGCATCTGTTCACTACTGAATACCCAGTGCTTAGCAAAATGGCACATAGTGGGAACTCAATATTTTATAAATGAATGAATAAATAAACACAAAAATTATTCTAGGTAGTTTTGATGATTCTACAGACAGTTGGCCCTATGGTCTATTTATTAGGTTACATGATAATGTCTTTGCACATTTTTATTAAAAGTATGTATGTTTCCACCTTAAAACTTACAATTTTTCCTTTATTTTTGCCAAGCTACTAATGTAATACTGACAACTATTATCTGAATGGTAAACAAAATAAATATTCCTTTTATTCTTTTTTCTAAATATATATTTTTAATTTTATTGGAGTATACCTGATATACAATATTAATGTTAAGTACAATATGGTGCTTCACAATTCTTAAAGGTTATATTCCATTTAGTTATTATAAAATATTGGCTTTATTCCCTGTGCTGTACAATATATTTATCTTCGTAGCTTATTTTATACATAACAGTTTATACTCCCCTAACCTTTTATTGCCCCTCCCCCTTCCCTCTCCCCACCGGTAACCACTAATTTGTTCTCTATAGCTGTGAGTCTGTTTCTTTTTTTGTTATATTCACTAGTTTGTTGTATTTTTTAGGTTCCACATTACAAGTGGTAACATACAGTATCTGTGTCCTTATATTCTTTTTTTTTTTTTTTTTGCGATACGCGGGCCTCTCACTGTTGTGGCCTCTCCCTGTTGTGGCCTCTCCCGTTGCGGAGCACAGGCTCCGGATGCGCAGGCTCAGCGGCCATGGCTCACGGGCCCAGCCGCTCCGCGGCATGTGGGATCTTCCCGGACCGGGGCACGAACCCGTGTCCCCTGCATCGGCAGGCGGACTCTCAACCACTGTGCCACCAGGGAAGCCCCCTTATATTCTTTAAGTAAGAATTTTCCTGAAGTCAAGCTTCTTGACTAAATTTACTATCTCCATTTCTCAGCTCCCTGAAAATGTTTTGCAAAGATCATTGAATTATATTTTAATCAAAATTCAAAGAATTATTTTCAGTCCTCATTTTACCTGAAATCAACTGGCTAGTCTGTCCGTTTGGAAGAACTCATCTCTTTTCCCTTGGTTATTCTACCTCTTATGATTTCATCTTCATCCTGGATATTCTTTCCCGATTTCTCTTCAATACTGATGTTCATGATGAATTGTATCATTGACTCTCTTCTCTTTTTACTTGATCAACTTGTCACCGCAACATCATGTGTTAATGATTCCCAAGCAGAAACCTCCAACCCCAAACTCCCTGAAGCTCCAGTACCATATATTATATCCACCAGTGTGATTTCCTAGGTCTAATTATGTGACTCCCTGCCTAAGATCCTTGGGTGGTCATTCCCAGCTTATTGGCTGAAGCCCAAATTTTTTTTAGCATGGCAACCAAGGGCTTCCCCTGACCTGCCATGCCTGCCTTTCTTGCCTCATTTCCTGGGACCCCCTCCCTGCCCATCTACAATATACATTCTGGGCTCCAGTCAGATGCGTTTTCTTTGTGGGTTTTCAAACACACACGATGCTTTTGTGACTTCCAGTGTTTGAACACATCTTTCCTTCTGTCTAGAATGACTTCTCTTCTCCTGTACTCTGGCCTCACTCCTTCAAGATCCAATTCAATAATTAAGTTTCTGAAGCTTTTCTGGACAAGCCTCATCACCCTGCATCTTCACCAGGCAGAAATGACTCCTCTTTCCTTTATGCCCTGACGTACTGTGTATGGGCCTTGCAGGAAGCTTGGTGTGATAGAAAAACAAAAGATTTGAGTATCTGACTTCTGACATTTGAGTGTGTGACATCTGCTAGTTTTGTGCCCTTGGAAAAGTTACTTAACTCACACTTTTTGAGTCTGTTTTTAATCTGTTAAGTTGGAATAACAGTATCTTTATGCAGTGAAAATTCAAGGTACTTGAAATTAAGTACTTCAAATTACAATTGTAAATGTGAAGCATTTAGTACAGTGTCTAACACATAGTAATGTGCTCAAAAATGGGAGCTATTATGATACGGCCGGAATTACAAGAATCTGTTTAACATGTCTGTCTTTGCTAATCCATGAGTCCTTTGAGGGCAGGGATCTGTAGTCATCTTTGTGCCTCTGCACCTAGTCCAGTGTGTGGCACATGAAGGCATTCAGTAAACATCTGTGGAATGAATAAATGTCTCTGCAATACCTAATGCTGTTCTATATGTGACAGGTGCTTCACACATGTGTGCAGTGAACACATCTCTGAATGCAGAACAAGCATTTCTGAGGCCTGCATAGTCACTGGATGACCCATCTGTGAGGGTTATCAGAGAGTTCTGCTGTCTGTACTTGGGTTAGAAAAAACTACCCATGTTTCAGTGTATAGTCTAGAGTGGCTAAACTTTAGTATTATGAGGAAATGAACTCTTTTGCAGAATTTAAACATTTACATTGCCCTTTTGCTCCTGGCACTTATTATTGTCAGCCCTTTTAATCATTCATTCCTCCCTTTTAAAACAAAGCACACTGAGATACCTGGTTTTTGATAAATTAGGCCCATGGGACATTATGGTCCTTTACTAATTGAAACTGGCCCAGGTTCCTTTTCAAGCTCATCTTTAGTTATACTCTCAGGTATCTTATGGCCATACAGGTTATGGTAGTGGGAGTTTTAAAACCCAGATAATCTTATTCCATTCTTAACCCCGAAGCAGGTATCTAATAAACATTTGCTGAAAAACTGAATTATACTGATGGATTGCCACACAGTGCTGTCACGCAGTGATGTGCTCAGAGGCCACTGAGTGAGGGGCCCTTTCTCTCTACACTAAGTGACTCTACTCATGCTCTTCCTCATGGCCTTCCTCCTTTTAATCTATTGTTAGCATTGCTACTACTTCTCACTGCTGTTATCCCAGTAGCTGTCTCTAGCAGATCGCCCCTTACTTGCTGCCGGTCAGGACACCAGATCATCAAGATGGCTAGAATAATACACAAATCATAACAAAGATTAACCGCCAGGCTGTTGGCAATGGTCTCCCCTACAGAGTGGAGTATAAAAGGCTTAATAACGGCTCAGGATGGTTATTTTTGTTCTGCGGGCCAGTGTTTGTCTAACTTCTGTGTTCTAGAAAGTTGAGATTGATGGTCTCAAATCCATACGAGTGACATTACTTAAAAAGTTAACAAAAAAAAAAAAAAATGTTAACAGACTCATTTTGCTCTGGGATGTGATGAGTTTACCACATCTATAGTCTGCTGAATAGATTATTCTATTAAAATTGTGGCTTTGAACAAATAAGATAAATGAAAATTACCTTGTAAATAACTTTTACAAGATCCATTGCTGTGAAGGACTTTTCAAAGTTCTCATGAAATAATGTAAGAATTTGCTGTTCTCGGATATTTCTGTGAGAAATGTATTGTAGAATTTTAGCTTCGGCATTATGGATTACTGGGCCATGTCCTGCATCAGAATAATTACAAAAATGATTTCAACCAGATAAAAAATTTTAAGTACAACTGAAGTTAATTTACTCTATTTAAAAATATTTCATATAGTATATTGAAAAGGCATACTAAATACACGACAAATAAGAATTATCTGGAAAACTATACAGGTAATAAGAGATCTAAAAATTACATATAATGCCAAAAACCATTAGAGAATTATATGAAAATCTACATAAGATATTATTGTGTTCATTAAAAGTTAGAAAATAAAAATTTAACAATAAAAACAGTAACCACAACAGTATCAATAGGTAATATTTACAGAGTGTTCATTATTTGCCAGACATTACTCTAAATGCTTAATATACATTATCCTTACAAGAATCCCATGAAGTAGGTACTGATGCTTTAATTATCCTCTTTGTACAGCAGCAACTGAGGCATAGGGAGGGTGAATAATCTGCCTACAGTTACACAGCTAAGAAGGGGTGGAGCTGGGATTCTGATTCAGGAGCTTTTAACCACTCTGTGCTCTTAACCACTATGCTTATCAAAGATTGAAAAGGGGGTGTAAAAGGTAGCTTCATGTAAGTGACCAAGAGCTATTAAAAATTCACAAGAACCACAGGAGAACCGTAACAATCTTATGTATAGGCTAGCAATTCAGAAACCTTGATAACCCGGATAAAGTTATATTGGAATTTACTCACTCTTTAAGACAGTGAAAATGAATATATTACACAAGTCTGCAAGAGGGCTGAGAACAAAATACCAGAAGCAGACAAACCTGTTAGGTAAAGAGCATGGGCTTTAGGATACCGACTATCATTTACTAGCTGTGTGGCTGGGATAGTCTATGAATCTCCGAGTTTATTTCTTCAGCTACCTGCTTCTCTGGGTTTTTGTGAGGACCGCTCTGTGAAGGTCCCTGCACAGTACCTGGCGGGTAGGGTAGCAGGCTTTAATATATGGTAGCTATGGCTATAGACCGTCATTGACATATGAGGTCCTGCTGTGCCAATAAGCCATCACTGGATTTACTAAAGCCAACACTCCAAGAACCTGCACCGGGCAGGCTCTCATTAGCTTTGCTCCAATGTGGATGCATCAAATGTCTACTGTCTTCTCTTTCAAAATAGCTGTCATCCTCCACTCCTTTTATGTCACAATATTAATCCAAATGCCCAGCCTCACTGTATGTTTCCTATCCCCTCAGCAGTGGGAACTCATGAGAGAATATGAAGGTACTGAAGACACTGTATTTACAGATCTTTCCATGGCCCTTTGGTTAGGAACAAGTTGGAAGGACTTAAAAAATTAAGTAATCGAGTCTCTTTTTCCTTCTGGGGGCCTTTGTTGGGTACTGTATCTTTCTTAGCTTTCAGGATGGAGGAGAGATTCGTATTGTAAAGCAGGGCAGTGATAGCTAATATACTAACAACAGGTTTCTTTTTCTGGAGAAAGGAAATAAATACACAATTTTACAGTTGATATAGAAGCTATTGATATTTCCATATAGTGAGTTAAAAAACTAAAGCTCAGACATCAAATGTTACCCAAGGTTGGTTACATGGCTAAAATGTAGTCCACAACAGAAATCAAGTTAACAAAACTGAAGATAGCTTACGGAATGAAAAAAAGTTTCTTGTTCCAGTAAGTTTATTTCATTTGTTTAATAGTTCTATTAATAGCTGTGCAGATGTTAAAAAATAACCCTCATATCTTTTAAAAAAGTTATTAATACAACTCTCGGTCTTTTAAATTGTATTGCTAGACAAGACTTAGGGGTGTAATTTAGAAAGAAGCAATTTATATGTATCTCTTCAAGGCTGAAACCACAAAGAACACACACAGACAAACCAAAATGAATCTTCCTCATCATTTGACACAAATGGTTTGCTAGATTAATAATATTACCCACCTGGATATATAACTTTAGCTTTGATTTTTAATAATTCTTTTAGGGAGCGCATATAATCATAGAGGTCTTCAAACACGGTTGTTCCTTCCCCTAGGATGCAATCTCCAGAAAAGAGAGCATTTTCCTCTTCTAAAAGTAGGGTCATATGATCATCAGTGTGGCCAGGTGTGTATATAACTCTGGTTGAAAGAAGAAAGAGGAAATAGTAACAGTTATGAACTCTTAGGCTTAGAAGAAATTTTGAGAAGTAAATTATTTTCTGTCTTTATCTCTGGACAAGACATGAATAAATGATGTCAGTAAGTTTTTAAAATAGCTCCTTTTTCTCTTGTGGCCCACTGCAAATTATCATCAGAAAATTCTCTCCTTTAGCTAAATCAAATTTCTCACTCTGAAGTGCAAATTTAATACTTTTGCCCAGGGATAAAACCTGGGCCCCCTACACTGGGAGCACACAGTCTTACCCACTGGACCACCATTCATCTGTCAATAGACACTGAGGTTGTTTCCATGTTTTGGCTATTATAAACAGTACTGTGATGAACATGGGGTACAGATATCCCTTCAACATAATGATTTCGTTTCCTTTGGATATGTACCCTGAAGTGGAGTTGCTGGATCATATGTTTTTAAGGATATATATTTTTGGATTCTTTGCATATTTGTATCTTAAAAACAAAACTGTCATGTTGCTTTAATACCTGATTTTTGAATTTTTTGCTTACTATACTGTATTTTCCTACATCATTAAATATTTTTCTAAAACATGATTTTTAATGCTTACATGGTATTTCACTATATGTGTGAATCACAATTCATTTAGTTTCCTATTGTGGGCAGTTTTCCTCCAACAGTAACACTGAATGAGCATCCTTAAAAATGGTGCTTTTGTTATTTTTTGATTTGGTCTCAGAGTTTTTTTTTTAACAGAATAGTTTTCCTATTTACATTGCCCTTCTCTCCTCCTTCCCCCATAATGAATATGTCTTACTCACTTCAGTCATTAACTTTCAAGATTTCTGGTTTTTTGACTTCCTTGCTGTCACTTTAGGTTATATGGACTGCATTTTCTTTCGTCTTTTTTTTTTTCCTAGTGATTTGTAAGCTACATACACTTAAGTAGATGTAAGAAAACTGGGCAAATTAACTTCTCTTAATGTCAGTTTTTCACTGAAATGTGAATAGCATGTGTCTTAAAGGACTGCTGGGAGATTCAGGATGAGCATTTAAGTGCTTAGCATAGTATCTGGCACAAAGTTACATGCTTAATAAATGGTAAATATTTTATTTTAGTAGTGGTAATCTAAAAGTTTAAAAGAAACATTATTTTTTCTTTCTTGTTAAAAATTTTAAGAACAAAGCAGGGGCTTCCCTGGGGGCACAGTGGTTAAGAATCTGCCTGCCAATGCATGGGACATGGGTTTGAGCCCTGGTCCGGGAAGATCCCACATGCCGCGGAGCAACTAAGCCCGTGCACCACAACTACTGAGCCTGTACTCTAGAGCCCGTGAGCCACAACTACTGAAGCCTGTGCGCCTAGAGCCCGTGCTCCGCAACAAGAGAAGCCACCGCAATGAGAAGCCCGCGCACCGCAATGAAGAGTAGCCACGGCACGCCACAACTAGAGAAAGCCTGCGCACAGCAATGAAGACCCAATGCAGCCAAAAATAAATAAATGAAATAAATTTATATATAAAAAAAGAACAAAGCAGTTTTCATTGATTTCACCCTATATAAGATAAAAAAATTAACATACTTTTATTTCCTCTGTCCTCTTCTCCAACTTTGTTTCTGTTGATAAATAAAACTATGATAATACTTTTAAAGCATGACAAATATTTTTATTTCAATAATTCCTATTTATATTTACATGAAGTTTTTTTTTTGTTTTTTTTCCTTCGCCCACGCCGTGCAGCATGTGGGATCTTAGTTCCCCAAGCAGGGATCAAACCTGTGCCGCTGCAGTGGAAGCCCAGAGTCTTAACAACTGGACCGCCAGGGAATTTCCTACATGAAGGTTTATGACTATACCAATAATAAGCCAGATAAAGAACTAAGTCTAGGGGGCTTCCCTGGTGGCGCAGTGGTTAAGAATCCGCCTGCCAATGCAGGGGACACGGGTTCAAGCCGTGGTCCGGGAAGATCCCACATGCCACGGAGCAACTAAGCCCATGTGCCACAACTACTGAGCCCGCGTGCCACAACTACTGAAGCCCTCGTGCCTAGAGGCCGTACTCTGAAACAAGAGAAGCCACCGCAATGACAAGTCGACGCACCGCAACGAAGAGTAGCCCCTGCTCTCCGCAACTAGAGAAAGCCAGTGCGCAGCAACGAGGACCCAACACAGCCAAAAAACAAACAAACAAACAAAACAAAACTAAGTCTAAGTAATTTGTTCTGCAGAGCTCTTGATTTCTCAGCCACATACAGACAACCCTCTGTACTGGTCATTTTTTTCTGTTATTACTCCTATACTTTGAATTTTACTTCTATTATGGCAGTTTTCACATTGTTTTCTTGTTTGTTTACCATTCTACCTCATAAGGCTATGAACTCCTAAAAGGCAGGACTCCTGTCGTATTCTCATCTTTATATTCCCGTGCTTAGTACTTAGTGGTAGCTAATATTAATATATTGCTTTCCACGTGCCAGGCATTGACTTCAGGGATTTACAGGCATTACACACTTAATCCTTCTCCTAGTATGGGGTGGGTAGCATTAATCTTTCCATTTCACATTCTTTTTACATTCTAGATAATCGAATCACAGGAGATAGCAATAAGTGTCTGATGGAATAAGGTTTAAATTATATTTTATTTAGCTTGAGAGGTTAATTATCCTTCTCTTTGCCTATTCTAAATAGTATTGGATTTTTATGTGCTTGGAATACTTTAAATAAATTTTCTCAATGATGGGTTTTTTGGGGGGAAGACAGGGCAAATATAATTGCATGTTTGGATTTACTATTAAGGAATTGAAAGTGTGTTTCTGGTTAAAGACTGGATTGAACACCTGCATCTTTTGTTTCCTCCTAAAACATCAATAAAATTACCATAAAGGGATATTTGAAAAATGGCATAAATCCACAGGGTTGAGGAGAATGGACCATATCAATAAAATTTTAGAAGCTAGAAAGAAGACAGATGAGTGAGAAGTGACTGATCAGACATGAAAATACTGAAGTCTACACTGGCAGTGGTGAAAGCTGAGACCCAACCAGATTTACACTGCAGAATTCTCCAGTCTCAGGACGTGGGGCACCAGGAAAGCAGAAGCAGAGGGTGAAGTGGAGAGCGGAGGCCCAAACAAGGATTTGCTGAGAGTGTATGTAACAAACATTCAGATCTTTAGATTCTCTTCCTGTTTTGAGCAGTTTGACAAGCACCCCAACCCCGCTAAGGGAAAAAACGGGAGATTTAATTTTTGAAGAGGGTAAAACACAGGCACAGATAGAGGTAGTGACATAATCCTGAAAACAGGAAGACTGGGTGAATATATGCATTTCCCCAAGCCTTCTTTCCACACTCAGCTCCTGTAAAGCTGGCAGCCAGGCCTTTATCCAACATGAAGCTTAGAAGAGTCTCTTCTGGGAATTTTACCAGCTCAGGAAGAAAGACTCTAAGATTCCAATGTTGGAGGTTCCCCAACTAAACAATTCATCCAGATGACCCTACAGTGAGGCTCACAACCTACAGGGCTCCCAATAGCTCTGAGGTCTCCCTTAGAAGACATCAGTAAATACCACATCACTATGCATCTGAAGAAAGCCTTTCACACTGAGGAGAGAAAATAAAAACAAACTAGTTTGTAGGCCACAAATTATGAAGAAGGAAATTTCCAAACCCTCCCACAAACCTCCCCTCGATAGCCCCCAGAAAAACTGCCCCACAAAAAACTGTAATGTCCTCAGAGAGATAAGAAGTTGCAACTATGGAACAAGAAAGGATAGTATGAAAGGAGCCTTTAGGGGCAAAAAGAGCTCCTGAAAGTTAAAAATGTGAGAAGAGGAATGAAAAAAATAGGATTACGAGATAAAGCTGATAAAAACCTCCCAGAAAGTACAGCAAACAGGCAAAAAGATAGAAAATAGGAGAAAAAAAAAGTTAAAGGACGAGTCTAAGAGTTCTAACAGAATAATAGGGGTTTTAGTAAATGAAACAGAACAAAACTGGTGAGAAGATATCAACGAGCAACTGTATTTTTCTGCCCAACAAAGCCATACCATCAAAGGTAATTCTGTGTGCCTCTCTTCCTCAAGACCTTGAGAAGCCTACCTAATGATCCAAATGTATTTTCAAGTTTGGTTTTTATTTAAAAAAATTAAAAAAAAATTTTTTGGCTGTGCCATGCGGCATGTGGGATCCTAGTTCCCCGACCAGGGATTGAACCTGCATCCCCTGCACCGGCAGCGAAGAGTGTTAACCGCTGGACTGCCAGGGAAGTCCCTCAAATTTGGTTTTTAGATTCTGGAAGTCATAATGATAAGTAAACCTTTAACAAAGTAAGTTAGATTACATAACTTTTTAAAGCCTACTCTTGTATTAAAAAGAGAATCCATAAAAAGTACACAAAGAAGCTTAAATTATATGCACTAAGCTTAACTCACAGGACCATATTACTAGTAAGTGACAATAAAGGGTCACTAAAAAGATGTGTAATTATCATTAGCAACTAAAGGCTCAGTATTTTCATGGGTTAACTCTAACAAACATTTAAAAGTCAGATAATTTCACTACAATCTATCCCAGAGCATAGAAAAAGAAGGAAAATTTATGACTCCCAAACCTGATAAAGGCTGCACAAAAAAACTACCACCCAATCTCACTAATGAATATTGTTATAAAAATATTAACTAAAATATTAACAAATAGAATTCAAAAGCAAATTTAAAAATAACATCATGACCAAATAAAGTTTATTCAAAAAATGCATGGGTGTTTCAATATTATAAGATCCCTGAAAATAATAATAAAGCTATGGAGAAAGCTGGTAAGATCATCTTCCTAGACATTGCAAAGACATATGACAAAATTCAACTCTGAAATAATAGCATGTAAGAAAACTGAGGGCTTCCCTGGTGGTGCAGTGGTTAAGAATCCGCCTGCCAATGCAGGGGACACGGGTTTGAGCCCTGGTGCGGGAAGATCCCACATGCCTCAGATCAACTAAGCCCGTGCGCTACAACTAGTGAGCCCACGTGCCACAACTACTGAAGCCCAAGCGCCTAGAGCCTGTGCTCTGCAGCAAGAGAAGCCACCGCGATGAGGAGCCCACATACCACAACGAAGAGTAGCCCCCGCTCGCCGCAACTAGAGAAAAGCCTGTGCGCAGCAATGAAGACCCAACGCAGCCAAAAATAAAATAAAAATAAATAAATCTATTAAAAAAATTGAAATGACTATAACTTAGAAGAGTTTCTCCTTTGCCAAAAAAAATCAAATTCTTTAATATTAAATATTGACATGTAAAGTCTTTAAAAAATCTGCTAAAAATGTAACAGATATAAGGTACAAAAACATGAGACACTAGTGTAATGGGAGCAATTATTTTTGAAAGGCATTAAGAACTGACGTTAAGAACTATTATGCTTTTGTGGTTTCTAAGTGTATGCTTTATATATTGCAAACAATTACGATTTTATAGTTGCTCCAAGGGCAAATATTAAAGAGATGTTAAAAATCATCTCTTGTCTGATTTAACCTGCTGCAACCTGTTAATGAAAGTATTTGATGTTATACGAAAATGATTCCAGGAAGTATATTTCCAGCAACTATAAAAATATGTGAACCAAAAAAAAAAAAAAAATATGTGAAGACAATCTACAGAATGGGAAAAATTTTTGCAAACCATGTCTCTGATAAGGAGTTAAGATCCAAAATATATAAAGAACTCATACAACTCAATAGCAAAAAAACCCCCCAATTTAAAAAATGACCAAAGATCTGAACATTTTTCCGACGAAGATACATGAAAGACCAACAGGGACATGAAAAGATGCTCAAGATTACTAGCCACCAGGCAAATGCAAATTACTGGGTTGGGCAAAAAGTTCGTTAGTTTTTCCCATAAGATAGCACTTGTTGTCTTTAACTTCATTCAAAACAGTTTTGTTAGATTGTATTGTGATAGCTGTCATATCAGCATGCATTAAGAAAAAACTTATCAAAATTGAATTTTTGTGTAGCCATTTTAATATTGAAGATGGAAGAAAAAAAGCAACATTTTCGGCATATTACGCTTTACCATTTCAAGAAAGGTAAAAATGCAACTGAAATGCAAATAAAGATTTGTGCAGTGTATGGAGAAGGTGCCGTGACTGATCGAATGTGTCAAAAGTGGCTTGCGAAGTTTCGTGCTGGAGGTTTCTCACTGGACGATGCTCCACAGTCGGGTAGACCAGTTGAAGTTGATAGCGATCAAATAGAGACATTAATTGAGAACAATCAACATTATACCACGCGGAAGATAGCCGACATCCTCAAAATATCCAAATCAATCACTGAAAATCATTTGCACCAGCTTGGTTATGTTCATCGCTTTGATGTTTGGGTTCCACATACGTGAAGAGAAAAAAATTTCTTGACCGTATTTCTGCACACCATTCTCTACTGAAACGTAACGAAAACGTTCTGTTTTTAAAACAAATTGTGACGGGCAATGAAAAGCGGATACTGTACAATAATGTGGAATAGAAGAGATTGTGGGGCAAGTGAAATTAACCACCACCAATCACACCAAAGGCAGGTCTTCATCCAAAGAAGGTGATGTTGTGTATGTGGTGGGATTGGAAAGGAGTCCTCTGTTATGAGCTCCTTCTGGAAAACCAAACGATTAATTCCGACAAGTACTGCTCCCAATTAGACCAACTGAAAGCAGCACTTGATAAAAAGCATCCGGAATTATTCAAGAGAAAACGCATAATCTTCCATCAGGATAACACAAGACTGCATGTTTCTTTGATGACCAGGCAAAAACTGTTACAGATTGGCTGGGAAGTTCTGATTCATCTGCTGTATTCACCAGACATTGCACCTTCAGATTTCCATTTATTTCAGTCTTTATAAAATTCTCTTAATGGAAAAAATTTCAATTCCCTGGAAGACTATAAGTGGCACCTGGTACAGTTCTTTGCTCAAAAAAATAAAAAGTTTTGGGAAGATGGAATTATGAAGTTGCCTGAAAAGTGGCAGAAGGTAGTGGAACAAAATGGTGAATACGTTGTTCAATAAAGTTCTTGGTGAGGGGAGAAGGAACTGGAGGAAAGTAGTCAAAAGGTACAAATTTCCAATTATAGTGTAAGTACCAGGCTTATAATGTACAACATGATGACTATAATTAACACTGCTGTATGATATGTAAAAAAGTTAACAGAATAAATCCTGAGTTCTCATCACAAGGAGAAAATTTTTCTTTTCTTCTTCTTTTTATTGTATCTATATGATATGACAGATATTAGCTGAATCATATTACATGTAAATCAAACCATCATGGAAAAAAATATGTAGGTGTGGGTATGTATCCTATCTTATAGCCAATCCTATGAACAATCATACATAGAATGCATTTATGGGCAGAACCCAATCTTTTTTTTTTTTTATAATCTACAAAAATTCATTGGGAGAACCATTCTTTTTCAGGGTCTGCAAATTGCCTTATCCGTCAATGTGCCTGCAACGCCTCCTTTATTATTCCCCTCCCACTCTCCATGCCAGAGCTCAGTTATGGCTTTCTTTGATATTTTCCAGGCTGAAGGCAATTAAGATTTCTTAAATCAGGGGATCAGAAATTCCAATTCTTCAGTCACCTGCGTGGCTAATGCTTTAACTTGCATAAAAACTGTGTTAAAATTCTCTTCACATAGGCAGGAGGGGAAAAGGAAATGACATCAGAGGTGCTTTAGGAAAGATCCGAGGAACTGCAGCGGTGGCCTTCCCATGCATCAGGTAGAGCACTGATCTAGTTCTGCCACTTCTGTGACAGACAGACTTTGTAACGATGGCTGTCTTAGAAAATGTAGAGCAGTCAACAAAAGCTGTTGGACTGATTTTTCTCTGAGAAATTAAACTTAGTTCACTAGAAAATTCCTGAAAGTTACATCCAGAATCAAATCCTTACTGAAAAACCTTGCTAACTTTCTACTATTTACTAAAGGGTTCTTGGTGGATATTATCTCTCTTTTGTATTTTTTTATTTTCAAAATTGGCAAGCAAAAAAGATAAACTGGTCATCAAACACTTGGAGACTTAGTAAATTTTAACCTTCTTCTTACAGAACTTTTGCTTAACAATGAGTCTTCTTGTTAATATTTAAAATAATTGGGTTTTACTGACTTGATAAAAATGGAAATTGGAAGCCATGGTCATCAGTAAATTAAATATTTTATTCAGATTTTAGCGTAATTAGAATTCATATTTTGGGGCTTCCCTGGTGGTGCAGTGGTTGAGAGTCCGCCTGCCGATGCAGGGGACGCGGGTTCGTGCCCTGGTCCGGGGGGATCCCACATGCCGTGGAGCGGCTGGGCCCGTGAGCCATGGCCGCTGAGCCTGTGCGTCTGGAGCCTGTGCTCCGCAGTGGGAGGCCACAACAGTGAGAGGCCCGGGTACCACCAAAAAAAAAAAGAATTCATATTTTGGGAAAATATTTACAAAGTCTCCTTAAAAAAGTGAGTTTACTTTTTTGATTCTCTGTATTAGTTTTCCTCCCAAATCTTAAAATAGATAAGGTTCTCATACTTTATCTTAATCAGAAGGCAGTAAAACAAAACTTAAATAGAATTCATATAATATGGAGCTCCTTGGCATCAATTCACTACATGAATCTGAGACAGTATTCCACTGAGAGGGGGTGGTGACGGGAAGCAAGATGTGGGAGGCTCTGGGGCACTGATACTGTTTCCTACTTTTTTTTTAGGTTAAAAAAAATTTTTTTTTCTTTAATTGAGGTAACATTGATTTATAACATTACATACGTTTCACGTGTACAACATTATATTTCTACTTCAATATGCTCCCCACCACCAATTTATTTTCCATCATCACGGTACGGTTGATCCCCTTTACCCATTTCACGCCCCCACCTCCCCTCTGGTAACCACTGCTCTGTTCTCTGTACCTACACCATATTGTTGTTTCTTGATCTGTGTGTTGCTCATAGGGTTTGTTCAGTTTGTAACAACTCACCGTTGCACACGGATGATAGGTACGCTTTTCTGTTTGGATACTCTAATAAAAAGCTTAAAGTATGTGGTCTGTTCATGGCAGATGGGTGGCAGTAACTTCCAAGCACTGAGTATTCTTAATCCGCAATTAGGTATAGATCTAATATCCATAATTCTGTGATAACCGATAAGCCAGTACTGTGATACCCACGCCTTTGAGACAGAAGACTCAAGGAACCACCTACTGTCTCGACCCCTTTCATTTTCACTAGGTCTGGTGTGTGATGGGCGAAATTCTGTATTGTCCGAGAATACCAAATACTTTTTGAAGTAGCAGCTGTATGATGTTTGTTTTCCTTTGGTACCATGAGCAAATTATACGAGATACTATCATATTTTCAACAAGAGCATTTAAAGCATATTCCCAGAAATTAGTTGGTTTATAAATTAAATTCTGTCAATCACTGCATACTGAAGAAAAGGGAACGCTGGTTTGAAAGGTGGCATGGATACCCATGACTTATTTTCTCTTTCTCATTCTTCTGTTCATTTACTCGCCTCTTTGGAGGTAGTAAATTTACTATGTGTAGGATAAATACCCATTACCTCCTAAGTGCCAGGGACTGAGGATCTAAAGATGAATCTGGGACCTGCCTGTGTCACAGTGGCTAGCTTGTAATCAAACCTATTCCCTCTTTTTCCTGGGCACGAAGTTAAGCTCTATTTCCTTGTCTCTGCACAGTCAGGAGTGGTGCATGACTGAATTTATAGCCAATGCAAGAGATGGCCGGGTCTGTGAAAACCTTCCAGGTAAGATCCCTTTCATGCTCTTTCTCCACCCGCTGGGTTGATGGAGGTGAGCACGGCGACCTCGGAAGCCAAGGAGTGAGGTTAATGGAATCACAAGACGCACGGAGCCTGAAACCTTACTTACAGGAGGGTCACTCACTAGTCAGCACCCCGTTTTGGACTTTATGTGACTGAGAAGTAAACTTCTTTCATGTTTGAGCCATTATGCATTTCTGGGTTGGTTGACCACAGCGACTAGAATTAACTAATATTGTGAAGCTAAGGAGTTGATTACCTTTTCAGGTATTTACATACAAAAAAACTTACAATACAATTTAATACAAAATAATAAAGGTTATAGGAAAGTTAGTGGAGGGAATAGTGAATTATGCCTGGAAAGGGTTCTTGAAGTAAGTAACATGTGGAGTAGGTCTGAAGCATGAACAGATAAGAGTCTGTCAGGGAGATGAGTTGTGGGGAAGGGGCAATGCCTAGTACAGGGGAAGGCACGAGCAAAAGCACGGCCGCACAGAGCGTCCTTGCTAACTATGCCTGTGAGGGGAGTGATGGGAGCGAAGACCAGAGAACTCTGGGGCCAGACTGTGACACGGTCAGGAGAACAAACATTACCTTGTGTGCAGTGAGGGCTGTTCCAGGCTTCAACTGACACGGGGAATGAAGGTCAGATTGGAAAGGGGGGAGCCTGCAGACAGGAAGACTGAGCAAGAAGTAGTGGTCGTGGACATGGAGAAAGAGAGGCGACATTGCCAAATATTTCTGAGGTTCAGAACTAACCTGATTAGATGGGGAGGGCCGCGGGGAGGGATGCAGGGGAGTACGCGGGTGAAGAGGAGTCAGCTTCTATCTTAGAAGGAAAAAAAAATCTTAAGTACTGAGAGAGTAGATGTTCTGAAGTCAAAAAACAAGTACAGATTGTGGGGGAGAGAGAACCAGAATTAGTTCAGATTCAAAGTTGACGAGTTTGAAACACCCTTTTGAATCCCTCAGATAGGTCACGGGGGATTATGGGTCTGGCCAGTAACGTGTTTACTTTAGGGATGGGTCACCTTTTGGAAGTGAGAGCACGAGAGAACCCTGAATTTAACTGATGGGTAGAAATCCCTAAATCACCCTAGCAGGAAATGCTAATCTATTTTTTAAAATTTAATTTATTAAAAGAAGGTAATCAACTAATTCAAACAAATAATTTTAAAAAGGCAGATAGAGTGAAAACTCCTCTTTTCCACTGTTTCTCAAGCAACCCAATTTCTCTTCCCAGAGAAACCAATGTTAGCAGATCTTCTGGATCTGCTGAGGTATTTTCACTCAGACAAGCAAATATGTCTTGTCTTTTTACAACACATATACACAGACCCCTCCCCCCCAGCCCCGCCTTCCGTGTCTTAAGGACGTTCACGTACCTTAGTGTGGCGCCTTCAGTCTTAATCACATCTCCATCTTTCACATAAACATACTGTTGCTCTCCATCTCCTACTGTTTCTTTTCTCTCGGGATTCCGTGGGAGTTTTTTAATGCAGTATGTACTGTCTAGTCACAAAACACGTAAAATATATTAAGTCACACTTTAAATGATAACTTAGCCTTTTAAGAGATCAACTTCCATACGGCGAACACTTGAGATTGGCTGCAAAAAATCTTAACGGTAAGAGGCAACAGAAAATGGGATGAATTGTAGCAGCATATCTCTGGGATGGTAACTATTTCCTCCACCTTAACGAAAGAGTTTTTTATTCTCTCATGTCCTTCCAGGTCTACATAAAAGCCTTTGTTTTTTTGTAGTCACTCCTCTTTTTTTTTTTTTTTGCGTTACTTGGGCCTCTCACTGCCGTGGCCTCTCCCATTGCGGAGCACAGGCTCTGGACGCGCAGGCTCAGCGGCCATGGCTCACGGGCCCAGCCGCTCCGCAGCATGTGGGATCCTCCCGGACCGGGGCACGAACCCGTGTCCCCTGCATCGGCAGGCGGACTCCCAACCACTGCGCCACCAGGGAAGCCCGTCACTCCTCTTTTATATAAAAATTTGGAAGTAGCACTTCACAGTCTCAGCTAGGTTTGAGATCAAGATGGGTGTTGAATACTGTAGAGCACTGGGAACTTTACTCAGTACTCTGTAATAACCTATATAGGAAAAGAATCTGAAAAAGAACAGATACACGTATATCTATAAGTGAATTACTTTGCTGTACACCTGAAACTAATACAACATTGTAAATCAACTAGACTCCAAAAAAAAATAAAGATTAAAAAAAAAAAAAGATGGGTGTTGAAGAGGCAGTAATACCCAAACTGGGAACTTTTCCCTATCTAGGTGCCTAACACAGAATAAAAGAGGTTATGGCATCACGGCAGTACTTAATAATAAAAGGATAATAGTATAAAGTTCTTTCTGTGAAAGCTGAAAGGAAGCCCCAAACCCGGGGCTAAGATATGAAACCATTAAAATAAATGTAACCCATAGTACCCTCACTGACACAAAGAAAATCAATTACTTAACCAATCAATAGCTGAGTGGCAGTCATCTAACCAGTATACTATGTACAGTGAATACAAGGACCATGACACCAAAATGCTTAAAAACTGTCGTAGTTGGGGGAAATAAAACACAAACAGGCAATAATTAGAGAACTATACTCAGTCCCACTTAAGGGATACTAAATGGACAATTCAGCTAATAAAAGCAGCAGGTGTTTAGAGAAAGGAGAAACAATTAGAAAGATGGCAAAGGGTTCAGAGAAAGACCTGTAGGTAAGGGAAACAGTGTTAGTAAAGGCAGAGAAAGGAGGATGAGCGTGGCATATGTGCCAAACAATGCTACCAACTTGCCTAAAGCAAAACCCTGACTGGAAAGAGTGGGACAGTAAGGTGAGCTCAGATCATGGAGGGCCTTAAAGTGCCTTTCAGAGAACAGGGGGATTTAAACTTTACAGTATGTGGCTACCATACACTCTTTAGTAAGAAACTGAAATAGTGTTAATAGGTGGATTAGTATGGCAGCTGTACATGGGGAGACTGGAGAGGGAGAGATCAGAAAGACCAGGACGGGGTGACTGCAATAACCCTGCTGGGAGGTAAGGAGCATTAGGGCTACAGTGGTGTCAATGGAAATGCGGAGGGAGAAAAACACATGCAAAGGAAAACTGACAAGGCATAGAAATCTGGCTAGTAGGAAGGATAAAGGATAGAAATATCACAAATATAATAAAAATAAAACAACAGCAACTAGACCTTCCCTCTCCAGTGCCAAATTCCATTGCTTTGTATCTTGAGAGGCTGAAGCAAAAAGTAATATGCTATTCTGGGAACTGACGTTACACAGTAAGGCTGTCTTCAATTTAGAGTGAGATAGCAAGGTGTTTTTGTTTGTTTTTATTTGTGAGCTGCATAATTTTGTTTTTCAGTAAAGAAGTGGAGACACTACATCTCTAGTTATGAGGCAGATGATCCTTCCCAAAAACTCACAACTGCCTCAAAATTACAAAACAAATTTCACACTATAAAATAACTCCGTGCCGGTTTTTAAAATTATGTGCAAATTTGAAAACACATATCTTATTCACAAGAGCAATCTACACAGGCAAGATGGAGAAGGGCATGCTGAAATCAATCATATAGTAGTTATTATTTTAAATGAAAGCTTATTGAGATGTAATTCGCATACTATAAAATTCACCCTTTTGAAATGTACAATTCACTGTTGTTAGTTTTTTTTTTAGCGTATTCAAAGAATTGTACAACCATAATCACTATAAAATTTTAGAACATTCCGAAACCCTATACCCAATGGTACTCACTCCCTATTCTCTCCTTCACCCAGCCCTTGGCAACCACTTATCAACTTTCCGTCTCTATTGTGTAATTATTTTAACAGGAGGAAACCCTCAGTCATTTGTTAAGGTTTATGGATTATAATATCATTGCCAATGCTAATTATTTAAGCTGATACAAACGTGATATTGCTCATGTATAATACTTTCTAACATTCTAATTGAATAGCAAGAAGCAAACATTTGACTCCTAGGGCTCGGATGTTAAATACATGGCAAAGGCCCAACTTCAGCTGCAAAATAATAATAATTAGATAACAAAATATATTTTACAAGATTTACCCAAAACCAAGCCAAAACAAAAAACTTGAGCACCCTGGGGCTATACAGTTCTCATGTCTGGTAAAATTCTGGCTCCCTGTAAGCCACTAGGAGTTCCCAAATCACACACTGATCATATTTTAAATTTTTGCAGGCAGATTACTTCAGAGTTACCCTAACTTCCCATAGAAATCTTATAAATGGCATTCATAATTTTGGTGTGGCCTGTAAAAACACAGGAAGTGGGCTTCCCTCGTGGCGCAGTGGTTGCGAGTCCGCCTGCCGATGCAGGGGATGCAGGTTCGAGCCACGGTCCGGGAAGATCCCACATGCCGCGGAGCGGCTGGGCCCGTGAGCCATGGCCGCTGATCCTGCGCGTCCGGAGCCTGTGCCCCGCAACGGGAGAGGCCACAACAGTGAGAGGCCCGTGTACCGCAAAAAACAAAACAAAACAAAACACAGGAAGTTAGCATTGTAAAGTACTTGAAAAATTCTGCCATACTAATAGTTAAACAAAATTATAAAAAATTTAAACTATTAAAATATGGAATAAAAAGAAATTATAAAGCAAAATGGAACAAGAATGCTAGTGATTAAGGATTTACAGAATGAAGAAATACATGGAACTTTGGGGGAGAGATCCTGAAAGGTACACCCGAACAATTTCAGTGCTGAGGAACTCAAGGTCTGCATGTAGCTGGTCTAGCTTCAATAAAGATCAGAATGAAACACAACAAGCCACTTCTCAAACAAGTATTAAAGTTTTCATGGCTATGAAGCAGTGTCAAATTTCTTTTTGATTTTCTTTAAATCAACATAATAGGTAATCTATCATATAAATATTCATTATTTGTAGGGAACCCCAAACTATTTTAATTTTTAATTTAAAGAAAGTGGGTCAGATGTCCAGTAACAGGTGAATGGATACACAAATGGTGGTATATTTCTACCATGGATTACTACTTGGCAATAAGAAAGGAACAAACTACTGATGCATGAAACGGGTGAATCTCAAAAACAAGATGCTAATGTGCAAGAAGCCAAAGAGTGATGTCGTATCCTTCCATTCTAGAAAACTTTAGAACACAGGCAAAACTAATCTATGGTGATATAAAGCAGATGAGTGGTTGCTGGAGCTGGAGGGGGAATCACTGCAGAGCGGCATGAGGGGACCTCTCTTTGGGGTAGTGGGAGCGTTCTTTATCTTGATTGGAGTGGTCACATAGGTGTTTGCCAAACTATACATTTTATGGGTACATTTTATGTATGTAAATTCAAGCTCAATAAAGCTGATTTATGAAGGAGAGAAAGGGGGCCATAAACATTTCAATTTTTCAAGCTGACCTGCATGCTAAAAGAGCTGCCCAAAGCTAATTAAGGATCCTCGGCATAGTTTTTTAATTCACAAAATTTAATGATGGACAAGAGAAAGAAAGGTGAGGACAGGTCAGACTAAGACAGAGTGATTTCCTGTGGAGGGCAGTCCCTTCGGATTGGAAGAAAGGAGGTTAGAGGGTAAGAGACTGAGGGGAGACAGGTCTTTACAATGGGCCTCCTGGTGATATTGGGAGCTGTGCCTGAGAATATCTTGGTGTCCCAATTATAGTCTCAAGGCCTAAAAAGATAATTACAAACATTAAAAAATACTAGTCGAATGTTTACATGCATCCCTTTTGTGAATGAACGTTCTTGACCTCCTTGTCTTTCCTGTGCCTTGGACACACACAAAGTCCCACTCCAGTGTCTCTGCCCCGGCAATGCCCTCTGCTGGGTGTGCCCTCCTCTCAGATACCGTACAGCTCACCCCCTCTCCCTCCACCCCAGACACCACTGCTACCACCCTCCTCCGCTTTACTCTCTCCCCCCTTGCCTTCATGTAGCTTCATTTTTCTTCATAGCACCTGTCACCATCTGACCTAAGATTCATTTACCATTTACCTTTCCAACTAGAACGAAGCTCCATGAAGGCGGTCTTTGTTTTGCTCACTGCTAGGTCCTGTGTGCCAAGAATGGCACCTGGATTTAGCAGTGCCTCCAGTATTCACTAAAGGAAAGAATGGATGGATGGATGGACGAATGGATGAATGTATGTATGTATGGATGAATCTATGTGTGTGACGGTGGGATGAGGGAATAAGGGAGATGGTAAGGTGTCAGTACTGAATAGGTTTCAGGGACAGAGAATTATCAATACAATGATCTTTCCCCAGTATTTCAGTTTACTGTGGTAATTGCCTTATGTTATGGAAGACGTGAGGTCACATTTAGAATGTGGACAAGAACATACCACCTCACAGTACTCAGGCCAAACGTTCAGCACAGTGCCTGGCACACAGTAAGTGCTCAACAGTAGTTAGTTATTAAATCTGAAATAGTAATTGTCATGCAAACTAAATTAAAACTGCTCTTCATCACTGGGCAAAGGGGAAAAATAAGAGGGCAAAGAGATCTGAAATAGAAAATAGGACCTTTCCTTGCCTCCTCTGTTAAAACTGGGGATAGTGTTCAAGTTACAGTAATTTCTGAAAGTACCATTTAAATACGTAAGTAAGCTAGTAAATGGTTTACCAGCTTACTTAGCTCTGTTAACCGAAGTAAATTATTCCGAAGACACAGTTTTCTTCAGTGAGCTTAATGAATGTTTTCTGTTTACCATTATTGATGTTTTTACAAATATCTCCTATGCCTCCGGTATGATCACGGTGCCAATGGGTCACTATGATTTCCTGGATGGCTGTGTTAAACTCTGTCAGAGCCTGCTTTAAACAGATGATATATTCTGGGATTGCTGGTTCTCCAGTGTCAATGAGGATTCTCCTGAAAATTAAATGGAAAATAATCATACAGTCGGAACACAGAGTTTGTATCAGCATGTTTCTCACACAGATAATTTACATTACATTTAAGAAACCACACAAATTCAAATTGCCTTGCTTCCAACGTGCTTGAAAAGCAGCTGCATGTTATTTCAGCTTAACTATAATCATCTCACCTTCAGAAAGTTCTCTGAAAAAAAACTTATAAATGTGAGTCTGAACAAGGAATAATAGCAATGGTATTCAACACTTACATAGCACTTGAAAGAGATAAGGCACTGTTCCAAGGACCTGACATATTTTAACAATTGTATTTCTCGTAACACCGTTTTGAAGTAGGCATTTCATTATTATACCCAGAAATTAAGTAACTTGCCCAAGGTTACTCTGCAAAGATAGGGCAGAAGCAACATTTGCACCCAGGTATTCTGGCGCCAGAAGACGCGCTTTTATCCACGCTGCCTTTGAGATCTTTTACAACATCCTCAAATGTCTCGGAGATATGAAAGAATCTGATTCGATGGTATCCCTAAGGAAACCCAGTCTTCTGCACTATACACAAAACCGATCCCCGAAGTTTTACACGGGCTGCCTCACGTGAAAGTGCAGGCAGCAAGGAAGTGTCGGGGAGTCTCTGAGCTGCTTCCTTTCTCTACTCAGACCACCTCATTAGTTATCTTTTTCTGCTTGTGGTTCTGAACCCACCTTCTACTTTGTTTGCCCTTTCTCACTATTTTATGGGATGATGGTCTTTCTCTCTGAAGTTTTCTGGAAGAAATCAGGGTGACATTTTCCTCCTCCAGAACCAATTCACTGGCTTCTTAAATTCATGCTGTTTCACAGGAATCGCTCCCGAATTCAGACTGGGGGAGAGATGATTCATCTTGATGCGAAGTTTCAGTCATTCTATTTGTGTATTAATTCATCAGTAACTGTTTATGAATGATCTGCTATGTGCCATGCCTTTCTTGCAAGACAAAAACCCATCTTGCCCTGGAGAAACAACCTGACTTTGTATGTTAATGATGACACCTGTAACAGCAATTTTAGTACATGAACGATGTTGTTGACTACAGCAATTTTAGTCATCTGACTCTGGTGGATGAATATTTAGGTAGCACAGGACTGAGGGCAGAGGGGACAAGAAAGGGAATAAAGTTTTGGATAGAGAGATTAGTCATAAACTCGGTAAGGAAACGTGGCTTTAGGGGGACTCAGTTGCACAGTCACTTGTCCATTCAAGACACACTGTGGGTCTCTGGAGGAAGTGGACTACATGGGAAGCACCTACAATCATTCTTCATGTGGCGTAAGTCCAACCTCAGCTGTAAAATGGAAAAAAAGGTTGTTCCCTCCTTAACAAACAGCAAGTCTATCAATGATGTCTGTGAAGAATTAGTGCAGAGGATCAGACACTGTCATCTCTAGGTGGGCTGTGTCCTTCACAGCCCAGACAATACCCTATCTTAGGATGTCATTTTGCAAATGTGAGTTATGCTAATCCAGGGGACAAGAGAAGAGTGCAGAAGAACCTGTACAGGTCTGTGACCAATTTATTCACCAGAGCACAGGGCCTGGCATGCAGTAACAATCTGCTACGTGAACGGAGAAAAAAATTCTTCAACTAACGGGAGTTAGTGGCATCAACTTTCTCAATTAGGTATTTTCTATCAACATTGAGATAGCTATTAAATGGTCTCTGTCAATTTGCTGTCCCTCTTACAAAATCATTAAGTACTTTCTGAGCACCTACTATAAACCCAGTATTGTCTGGATGTTATAAGGGAGGAAAAAGTGAGTAAAGTAATAGCTGACGTGCTTTCCCCGTTCTAGAATTTAAGTACTTTGGGTATGAATTTTCACTTAAATTTCACTGAATCCTCATAACATCCGTCTGAGGTGGGTACGATACAACTCTCACTGTATAGATAAGGAATCTGACGCTTAGTGAAATCGACTGTCTTATCAACAGCCATGAGCCAGGTACTGGGACCTGATAATCAGAGCCCAGCGTCTTAACCCCAACTAGTCCACTAGACTGCCTTTTCCTATTAAGAAGAAATAGTATACTCACCCTCAAGGTATTTACAATTTTAATAGTAAAGATTAAAACTCCATCTTTTAGAGGTTCTAGGCAGAGGAGGAATGTGGAAATACTCTTTGGAAGACCTAGCTATTATTGGTCCATTCAAATGTTTACTGAATACCTCTGTACTAGGCATCACAGTAAGTCTGAGTGCTTTAGGGAAATTCATTTGGCATCTATGGGCTGATCAGAAAGAGGAAGGAAGACTGGTTAAAACTGCAGTTATCCAGCAGTAATAGAATCCTAACAGAGCAAATGAAGGGAAAAAGAGAATGCTCATTCATTCAGCAAATATTTACTGTACTATGTACAAGGCTCTGTGCTAGGTGCCAGAGATATAGTAATGAATAAGCCTTCATTGAATTTATATTCTAGTGGGGAGTGGAGTTGGGGAAATACCTTAAGCTTCTCCCTACACACAAAAAATCATTTTATTATTGACATAAGGGCCATGACAAGTATGGAATGCTAAGGCAGTGTACTACATTAACCTATCACAGTGTAAGGCGTCAGGGAAGGCTTTATTGAGGAAATGTTATTTTAACAGAGCTCTAAAGGATGAGTGAGGTTGGCTGGGTGAAGAGAAGGATAAGTGGGAGACAGAGAGGAAAGGAGGCATGAAAGCTCTGAGGCGGAATGGATAGAGCCCATGTGGCCGGGATGGGAGAGAAGCTTGACTCAGGGTGATGACAGATCGGAGATCAGAATATCTCAAGGCCTTCTAGTTTCCATTTTCCAAAAAATCCAACTCTGTTATGTTGGTGAATCACAAAGTTTTAAATGCAGCCAGACACATCTCTTCTGTGACTTCTGATGTCAACTGAATTGCCACACCCTTACGAAACCTCTCCACAGTGACTAGATTAAAATCTTTAATTATACGGTGCCAGAACTCTAGACTTACTCTTCATCGGCCTCGTCAAATGGTAAATTATATATCCATTTTGGGGGCTATGTGTTTTTGGGGTTTTTTTTTTTTTTGGCCACACTGAAGCCAGTGGGATTTTAGTTCCCCAACCTGGGATTGAACCCAGACCCTCGGCAGTGAGAGCACGGAGTCCTAACCACTGGACCACCAGGGAATTCCCTGGGGGCTATTTGATTTATGGTATCTACAATTCGCCAAGCCAAGTGAAAGCAAAACTATTGTTATGTGTGTATTTTTTCTACCAAGTCCATAGGAGACTCCTAGTATATTGCCTGAGACACAGTAGGCACTTAGAAATGTTTCTACTATGAATGAAGGCTTTCTTTTTTATCAAATAACATTTAAAAGAGTCTGTAAGAAATATTATGTCTCCAAAAACTTTTTAAAAATACCAGAGGTGTTTTATTAAAGGGCAACTTAATCAAGACCAAGTTGTATTACTACTTTACAAACAGACCTCATTTTAAGCATACTGCAAGGAAAAAAAAGTTTCATGTTTCACCTACGTATAATAATGTCCCTTGAAATGTCACTTTGACGCTCCTCCCATCAAGGATGGCAGTCTGTTTCCGCATCCTTTGAGTAGGGACTTACACTGGGTTTTCCTACTGAAAAGACTGACATGAAAGTGATGGCTTGCCATTCGTAAGCCTCAGCCTCCAGGTCTTTCTTTCCGTGCTTCCTCTCACTCCACTGGAACCCTGAAACTAGCCAGTGAATAAGCTAGGCTACCCTGCTGCAGGATAAGAGACCAGAACACAAAAAACAAGAACCCCACAATACTCCTTTGGCTACGTGGGGGAGAATGGATTGAACAGGGACAAAAGTAGATGCAGAAAAGACTGACTACTTTAAAAGCCTAAGCAAGAGTTGTACTGGCTTGGACTGGGTGACAGCAGTGAAAATGCTGAGATCTTCTTAATGGCTTGGATACGTGTGTGCAGGAAGCAAAGAAAAATGTCAAGGAGGGTACGTAAGTATTTGCCTTGATCAAATGTGGGGATGGTTCTCTTTACCAAGATTTGGATGACTGGAAGAAGACCAGTGGGAAACAATGAGTTTCAAGTGGCTGTGAGGCTCCAACTAGAGATTTAAGAAACCAGTTGGCTATCCTAGTCTGAAGATGAAGCTTGGATTTGTCTACACTGGAGCTATAAATTTGGGAGTTACTAATGAATAAAACAGGTGAAGCCAAGGAAGTAGACAAGATCCCCTAGGTAAAGAACATAACAATGGGAACAGAAGAAAGAGTAGGATTGCCTTGTGAAGGGCTCATATACTTAAAATACTTGGTGAAGAGGATGATTCTAGAAAGCAAATTGTATAAGAGTACCTAGAGAGGTGAGAGGAAACCAGGAGAATGCGGTGTTAAGCAAATCAAGGAGGGAGTGGTAAATAGCATCAAAAGATATTGAAGTTCAAGTAAGATGGGAATGGAAAAATGCCATTGGGTTTAGTGATACAGGAGGCACCTGTGATCTTAGTGGAACAGATGGATACCATTATCAGAACCACTTACTTGGACCCAACTAATATTCATTCCTAGCCACCTAACATCTACTTTATACAGCAGAGCAGCAGCATCTGTACATCAACTTATTCTAGTTCAACTACATGGGTTCACCATCACCTCTCTCTCATCTATGAGTGATTCCACTGGCCGTTCCACTCCCTAAGCTTATGTGGGTAGAAGTCTAAGCAGTGTAAGATGGAAGGCTGTGAATCTGCTCTTCCCTCAATCAGTTTCAGGTTCCTCATGTCTTTTAGCACCAGCACCTTGCCACGCAGAGTGTGATTCTAGTGTTTAAAGACACAGTATGGATTTTTCATACAACACGGCCCCTAAACCTAAGCCAACTTCTTCATCTGGTTTTCAAACAGAACCAGCCATCTGTTTCACCGCTGGAAGAAAAGCAGGCTGTGTTGAACTTACAGAGAGAGTACACTGATCTCCAACATAGTGTTTTCCTGAGAGACTTTCTAGGATAATTTTGACTACATGCCATTTTCATGTTAGGTACTGTCTTTTAGAGCTCGTTTAAGATGACACACTGAAAAGTGAAGAGCATATCTATGGACTTCCTAGGGTGAGGGAGTCTCAGCTAACCCAGACTCTACGCCAGATATCAGGTATTTTTGTTGCTTAATTTTCTCTTCTCCTCGATTCCGGAAGCAGCTCAAAGCTCTGACCCTGCCTTGTTTACCCTGGACTCAACTTGTTGCTTTCTGCTTGATGTGCAGTACTTCCAGACCCTCCATCCTGTTGCTTCTAAAATTGTGATTTACTGGAAAAAGGCAAATACAGTGGATACTTCAAATGAAAGCCCAATAAACTATACTTATTAAACCGTTTTTAGTAATCAACTATATTTTACTAATTGTAACACGTCTGGGCTGAACAATTAAATTCTGGGCTGAAGCGGAACTATATCTTATTTTCATTTTCTATTATCTAGAGTATACTAAAGACTAAGTACCATACAAAAATTGCTCAATGCACTTATTGTGCAGTAAATCACATGTTCCCATGTCTGCATAATTCCACTAAAATAGAATGCATCTGAACAAGAGAAAAATCTTAGAAATACAGACAGGCTATTCCCTCCGCAGAGTAATTTAAATAAGGCCACACAACAGCAACAAAAACAAAGTTAGCTTCTCTTTCCCAAGAGCTAGGGGACTCTTCAACAGACTCGAGCAACTTGAAGCAAGAAAATCCTGCCCTCTGCTGCTGAGTTAAGAAAAAGGCCTCAGCACAACGAATCGCTTTTGCGAAGCGAAGTTAAACTCCGGGCCAAACACCAGTGAAAGGTGTGGAAAGTAAACGCTTTCCTGGATTAACTCCAGGCGATTTCTAGTTTCTCAACAGCTTAAACACGCTCATCCTGGCATTCAATATCATGCAAAGTAAATTAGGTCTCAAAACCACGAAGTGGTTTTTTTCATTAGCCAGCTGTAAGTTAGAGAGTTGACCACCCAGGGTGGTCGTGATCTGGGGGTGGTCCCGCCCGCTTGGGGCGAGACGCCGTGGTGCCGGCTGCGGGCGCACAGCCTTTCCGCCCGCGGCGAGCAGCGATCGCAGCCCCAGCTCCGTGCGTCCCGCGGGTCGGTGTGTAGGATGCGGGGTTGTGGGGGGGAAACGTTTACCTGGGGCCGGTCCCCACCAGGTAGGTGTTGGTGCCCTGCAAGGTCATGGGGCCCGGGTTACAGCCCAGGACGCGAATCACCCGACTGGACAGCCGTTCCACGCGCTGCAGGGCGGCTGCCATCTCCCCCTCTGCCGCTCGCCCGCGCTGAACTAGAAGAGCCGCCGGAGCGCGGAACAAGCAACCAGGCCGTTGGGGGGGTGGGTGGTGGGTGGAGGGCCAGCTGTCACGTGACGCCGCGCGTGCGGAGCGGGCTGTGTCTCGGCTACTGAGCCCGGGGCAGAGGTCACGTGAGGCGCAGGGAAGGGCGGGGGAAATCTGCCGCTGTGCCGCGGGCGGGGCCCGCGAGCACGTGACGACGCGCGAGCGGCGCGGGAAGGGAGGGGAGTCGGTTGCTGCGCGAGGGGCGGGGCCAGCGGCCACGTGACACTGCCCAGGTTTCGCGGGCCGCAGCGCGAGGGAGTTCGTGGGCGTGTGGTGTGAGGCGCCCCGAGGTCAGGCTGGGTTCCCGGCCTGTGGGCGCTGCTGCCTGTCATAGAAAGTGGTGCCTTCGCAGTAGTTTGTGTCCAGGCAGGCGAGTTCATTCAAGTGCACGAGAGACCTTTTAACCGGGGAAGTTTTGTGATGGAGCGAGGGGTTTGGGGTTAGTTACTGAGGACGAAATCCCGGGAAGGATCGCTCGTCGGGTTCTCAGGCGAGGGTGAGGGTGTGTGTGTGTGTGTGTGTGTGTGTCATGTGTCGTGTGTCCTGTGTGTGTGTCGTGTGTCGTGTGTGTCGCGTGTCCTGTGTCCTGTGTGTCGTGTGTCCTGTGTGTGTGCTGTGTGTGTTGTGTGTGTCCTGTGTATCATGTGTGTGTCCTGTGTGTGTGTCCTGTGTGTCCTATGTCGTGTGTGTGTCCTGTGTGTCCTGTGTCGTGTGTGTGTCGTGTGTGTGTCGTGTGTGTGTGTGGTGTGTCCTGTGCCCTGTGTGTCCTGTGTCGTGTCCTGTGTGTCGTGTGTATGTCCTGTGTGTGCTGTCCTGTGTGTCCTGTGTGTGTCCTGTGTCGTGTGTGGTTGTCCTGTGTGTGTCCTGTGTGTCGTGTGTGTGTGTCCTTTTACAATAAACAGCAGTAACGAAGGTTTATTTAGTGCTTGCTGCTGTGCTGAGTGCCATTCTCTCATTTAAGCTTCCCAACGTGAAGAGGGAAGGCACTATTTTTATGCCCACTTCACAAACGCAAGACGGAGACTTGGGGACTTGCCCAGGTGAGCGTTCTGTGAGCCCAGCCCTGCGTCTGAAGCCTTGTTCGTCTCGCTGCCTTGCGCCAGCACCTGCCCCGTGCCCGCGGATTCAGGGAGCTCCTCTCCCGCCTCGTGCCGCTCGCCTACCCAGAGAAGCAGGGTGGCCTGCGTGTTGGGGGCTTGGGTCCAGGACGTGAAGTACTTATCTTTGTAAGGAGTCCTTTTCTAATCCGCTGAGCGTTAACTACCCCAGTGTTAACTAACCCTCCCCATTAAAAAAAAAAGTCGAGTTACAGTGTACTTAAAAGGAAATGCACGGATCCCATGATCACTTGTATCCAGTTATGGCAATTATGTAACCGGCACCCCAGACCCCTTTTTCAAAACAAGTGAGAACTTGACACATGAGATGCCTGTGGTTCTACAATTTGGACGTGCATTTTTTTTTTAATATACAAAGATTAATTTTGTTTTTATTTACTAGCAATAAACATGGACATGCATTTTTAACATCCTTTTTTGTCAGGAATTCCTGAAGGAAGGACTCTTGCTATTTATACAGTATTTATTTTACAAATCATCAGTTTAATACTCCAGATTTCTTGAAAACACACCTGGATTATGTGTGACAGATTTCTTTGCCTGTGTCTCAAAGGTCTATTTCTTCCTGTGTTTCAAAAACCTTCATTGAAATAATCATGTAAATTATCCCCTTTGCAACGGGAAGGCAAGCAATAAGTCCTTTAAAAATTGCTTGGAATAACCATCAAAATTCCCTACATCAGGTATTTTCAGCTTACCAATATTTATTTATTTGTCTGCTATCTGTTAATAGCTCTTCAGGCAAGAAGCTATTTTCCCTTTCTAAAAATTCTCTGCTGGAAAGTCAGCAAACCTTTGAAAAGAGGGTGGAACTGATTACATGGGCAGCTCCATTCTCTTGTCCCTTAGCTTTTTTTTTTTTTTTTAAATTAAAATTTCCCTTGTGCCTTCCATCAAGATTTCATTGAATTCATTGTCAAGCTCTTCACTGGGTAGATGAAGAAATGGGCCCAACAAATAATTTAAAAGTTAAGTGACTAGGGTCATAGAAGGAGACATTAGACACTAGCAGAAGAGGAGGAACAGAGGGTAGGTAATGAACTTGTTTTAGACTAGTTTAAATTGAGGTGGTTGTGGGATATCCCCATAAAGAAATCTACAGACATATATGGGTTGGGCTCAGAAGAAAGATATAGGCTACAGAGAGAAAATTGAGTCTTTGTGAATATGTTTAGCAATGAGACTTGAAGTTTAAGTTCCTCCCCAACAAATAAGACCAATGATTTTTACATTCTGTTCAGTTACATTTACTGTTGTGGACGTGTGGGTGTGTGTTAAAATGAATAAGATAGTTAGCTTTCTAGAGGTGTATTACCAGGAAGGAGATGTATATGATCTTATTTTAAAACATATGTGGGTAAATCCTAGAGAAGTATAGCTGAAGTGATGGGATTGCAAGGAGGAGGGAGAGAATCAAATTGATTGGGAAGATCTCGGAAAACTTAGAGGGGGTGGGTTTTGAGCTGATTCTTAAAGACTGATAGGACTTCAGGAAGATGGAGGTAGAAGTAAATAGTAAATAACTTGAGCAAAGGCTTGGAAATAGAAGAACTGTAGTGTTTATTTTCGAAATAGAAACCAACAATCATATATTCTTGGGGCATAGGGTTTGAGAAGGTATATACAGTTTGAAAAAATAAGTAGGCTCTGTTAATGATAAATTCTTTATTAGAGTATTTCAGATTCAAGAATCTCTCTCTCCCTTTCAAACATGAATTGTCCACTTAGATATACTGTGAGGCAAGTTGTGTCTTCTTAAAACTTAATTGATAATACAGTAAAGGCTTGTAACCTAGTCAACCTGTAAAAGGAGCCATGTAATTCCTTCCCCCAATGTGATGGTTAAAAAGGAGTGTACTGTGGTCACAATGATACAGACTCTGTTATCACTGGATTAGAAAATCCCACATATGACTAACAGGTGATTTCAGTTTCATTTTAGTTTCGACGTTCAAGGTTTACGCATCCCTTAATTATGCTTATTTTCAGTGAAGAAGAAATGAAAGATTCCCAAGATGAAGATTCTCCAGAAGGGACTTTGAGTTAAAGAAGGCTTCTTATATGTAACAAGTAAGCCTGTATTTTACATGTTAAATTTGACTGATAAATGAAAGTCTGCTTGTTTGTATTTCTTTCAGGTATCTTCTTTATTGTGAAGAGATCATCTACAGTGGGCAAAGGTTATGTATTTTGGCTGGCAGCCAGGTAGCCACATAGCTGGGTTGACCTCTGAATGAAATTGTATTGAAACTGTCCTATTACGTCAGTAAGTGTCCTGAATTCTCTAACTGAAGTCAAATTTTGTAGGTGGCATTATTTCTGCTAAGGTGGTATTGGAACAGTGATCAAGTGTAGGGATAAAGATGAACTATCCTTCATGCAAGTTATACAACTATGTGGTTACTGAAGGAGCTGCAGGCCCTTTTTTATGAGAGCTGCTATGTTTATTATGTACTTTGCTGTGTAGTTTTCCTTCTAGTTGGCGTTATGTTCTGTTTCACTAAATTAGGAATTTAGAAGTTGCCAGATCAGATTAGTTTATTGAGTCTGATGTTCTGCCAGTAATGCAATTTCTAAGTTTCTTAGAAATTATTTTTTCCCATCTTGTAAATCTTGTCTCAAAATGGCTAGTGTTTTCCTTATACATGCCAGGTAAAGGAAGCTCTCTTTGTGGGGAGAGTGATTAAGAAATGCACACATGGAGGTCTACCTCGTTTTATTGCCCTTTGCTTTATTGTGCTTCTCAGATATTGTGGTTTTTACAAACTGGAGATTTTGGCAACCCTGCATTGAGCAAGTCGACCAGCACCATTTTTCCAACAGCATTTGCTCCCTTTGTGTCACTGTCACATTTTGGTAATTCCCGCAATATTTCAAACTTTTTCATTATTGTTATATTTGTTATATATTGTTATGGTGTTCTGTGATTAGTGATCTTTTACTCTTTTTTTAAAAAAAAATTTATTTATTTGGCTGCGCTGGGTCTTAGTTGCGGCACGTGGGATCTTTTAGTCGCGGCGTGCAAACTCTTAGTTGTGGCATGTGGGATCCAGTTTCCTGACCAGGGATCGAACCCAGGCCCCTGCATTGGGAGCATGGGGTTTCACCCACTGGACCACCAGGGAAGTCCCAGTGAACTTTTACTCTTGCAAAAAGATTTTGACTCGCTGAAGGCTCAGATCATGGTTAGCATTTTTTAGCAATAAAGTATTTTTAAATTAATGTATACACATTTTTTTAGACACAGTGCACACTTAATGCACAGCCTTTTAGACAGAATTGCACACTTAATAGACTACAGTATAGTGTAAACATAACTTTTATATGCAACCAAAAAATGTGTGTGACTCACTTATTGCGATATTTGCTATATTGTGGTGGTCTGGAATCAAACCCGCAGTATCTCCAAGGTGTGCCTGTATATTGAAATCAGTTTACTCATTAGAGATAACTCACCTAAATACCAACATCTCTAAGCCTCAGTTCCATGATCTGTAAAATGGGACCAATGATACCCTTCTTATAGAAATTTGTGAGAATTAAATAAAATAAAGTTTGTAAAACACTTCACACATAGAAAATACTCAGCAGTGGTAGCTACTATTCTTACTATCTATTCTTCTACTATATATGGCAATATTTTTTTTCCTAGATAGTAAAGCTTAGGAAAGTACATTTTTTTAAATGATGTTAAAACAGGACTTGGGTACACATTAAACACATCCAATATAACCATGTTAAGGCATCTGCCAATATTCTGTGGAATTTTGTTCCACATGCTCAAAATCTAGTACATTAGACTTCTGAACTCACTATTCCTTCCACCTGGCAATCTTTTTCATATGACAGCCACATGGCTAATTTCATTACTCAAATGCCACCTTCTTAGTGAGGCCTGCTCTGACCATTCTAATTAAAATTGCAACCTGTGGTGCACCTGCCTCTACTCCAACTCCTGATTTCCCTTAACATTGCTCTGTTCTTTCTATAGTGCTTATCACCTTCTAATATGATACCTAATTTACTTATTATTTTTATCGTTGATTGACTATCTTTCTCTGCTAGGATGTAAGTTCCATAATGGCAGGGATTTTTGTCTCTTTTGTCACATGATCTATCTCAAGAGCTTAAAATAGCACATGGTAGGTTTAAGTAAATATTCAATTAAACAGAACCTTTTGATTAAATCTCATCCTCCTAAGCTCCATGCTTATACTGGGCATGATGTCTTTCATTTTAAGATTAGAAACTTATTGCAGGGAAATTCGTGGCCTGCTAGATTGGAAATACTCAGATTTTAAAATTATTTTTCCATCCTGTTTGGCCACAACATTCTTGACAGGAAAAGTAGTGATAATGAGCTTTCGTTTTTTTCTGTAAGAAGAATGAAATATCTTTTAATATTATTCTGAAGACTTTTAAACAAAATACTTAAAAGTGCTAAAATGACAAGAACACTGTTAAGTATTAGGTTGTGTGTTCTTTTTAAGTAACACTTTCTCCTCCTAGTTTTTAAAGTAATAAATGTTCTTTATAGAACACAGGGTGTTAGTCTACTCAGGCTGCCTTAACAGAATACAACAGACTGGGTGGATTAAATGACAGAAATTAATTTTTCTCACAGTTCTGGAGACTGAAAGTCCAACATCGAGGTGCCAGCAAGATTGGTTTCTGGTGAGGCCTCTTTCTTTGGGTTGCAGATGGCTCCTTTCTTGCTGTGTCCTTTCTTATAAGGACACCAGTCCTATTGGATTAGGGACCCATTCTTGTGACTTCTTTCAACCTTATTACCTCCGTAAAGACCTATCTCTAGATACAGTCACATTGAGGGTTAGCACTTCAACATATGAGTTTTGGGGGGAAAGTATTCAGCCCATAAATATAGAAAAGAATGAAGAAGAAAAAAATCATCTATAATACCATTAATTCCCCAGATAAAATCACTGCTAACATGTTTTGTATTTCTCCAGTCATATTTCCTTTGCATTTTCAAAGCTTTGAGATTATAACATAGTATTTTTTCACTTAACATTCTTTAAAATGAAGTCAAAGATTGCAAATGCAGACGCTTACAGATGTCAGGCAGACAGGCAAGATAATAATGATAACTAACATTTATTAAGCCCTGACTATGCCAGGTACTTTTCTAGAGGTTTGTATGTATTATATATATTATCTTTCTTAACCTTCACAGTAACCCTCTGTGGTATATACCATTATTATCTCCATATTTCAGAGGAAGAAAATAAGACAAAGGGAGGTAAAGGAGCATATTTAAGGCCACACAGCTATTAGGTAGGTGAATTGGCATTGAGACCCAGCTGTTGAAATGACTGAAGTGTGGTGGCTGGCTACTGTGGTGAACTTGAGAGAGCCTATGCCATTGGAGGGTGCCCACTGCTGATGAAGGAATGATAGTCTACTGTAGCAGATCTTTGAGTTTTTCAGTAGCAGGGAAAATTCTAGATTTTTGTATGAAATGTTAGCAATTAATTAGGGACTTTCCTGGCGGTCCAGTGGTTAGGACTCTGCGATTCCACTGCAGGGGGCATGGTTTCGATCCCTGGCTGCACAGCATGGCCAAAAAAAAAAAAAAAGGACAGTTAAAGAAACCACTGTTGAGTCACACACATCTCATCTGCGGATTGCTTTTCAGCTTACGTTTATAAAATAGGGCTCACAATAGTAATATCTACCTCCTAAGTTTGATGTAAGAATTAAATGAGGACATTTTATGTACAGCATTTAGCTCAATGCCTGGCACATAGTGGTAAGTAAATGTTAGCTATTATTAGTAGAATAAATACTTTCTCCAGTCATCAAAATTCTTTATAAATATCATTTACTATTGTTTTTATTTTAAGAAATTATATAATACCTTAGTACATGTCTGTTGTAAAAAACTCAAACAATATGAAAGAATATTTAAAGGATTAAAATTGCATTTGCTTCCTACTCCCAACTCCTTTCTCCTCTCCATGTATAATTAGGAAGCATATATTGCAATATGCTATATTTATCCTTTTGGTACTTGCTTTTTTCACTTGATGTGTCTTTAGATCTTCCAAAGTAGGTTATACAAAGCTACTTCATTCTTTTTAAAGGTTGCATGGTGTATTCTTTAGTACGGATGTACCATAATTTATTGAATTAGGCTTCTCAGTTGTCATTTGGGTTGTTTTCAATTTTTTGCTATTTTAAAAAAGGTTCTGCAAAGAGCATATATCTTTCTGCACATTTCTAAGCATTTCCCTATGCTTGATTCTTAGATGGAATTGCTGTATCAAAGCATATTAAGAATTTTCGGGACTTCCCTGGTGGCGCAGTGGTTAAGAATCCGCCTGTCAATGCAGGGGATACGGGTTTGAGCCCTGGTCCAGGAAGATCCCACATGCCGCGGAGCAACTAAGCCCGTGTGTCACAACTACTGAGCCTGTGCCCTAGAGCCCGCGTGCCACAACTACTGAAGCCCATGTGCCTAGAGCCCGTGCTCCACAACAAGAGAAGCCACCGCAATGAGAAGCCCGTGCACTGCAACGGAGAGTAGCCCCCGCTCGCTGCAACTAGAGAAAGCCCGCGCGCAGCAATGAAGACCCAATGCAGCCAAAACTAACTAACTAAACAAATAAATTTAAAAAAATGCTTTAAAAAAAGCATATTAAGAATTTTCACAGCTACTGTACCTTTGTTAAATATATTTTTAGTAGCTTTGTAATCCATTTTATGACTCTACCATTATTTATTAATTCCTTTTGTTGACACTTTTAGATGATTTCCAGTTTTTTGCCACTATAAATGGTCCTGTGGTAAATGTCTTTGTGAGCAGGTTATGTGTTTTAAAAGGTAAGTAGTCTGAGAGGAAGTTGTCAACTATTAAGTATATCTCTGACACTTTACTTTCCCAAAGCTATATGTTATAAAAAGTATATTTAGTGGTAATATATTATTTTTAGAAAAAGTAGGACTTTGATAAAGTCATGGCCTAGGGTTTTTAATACTATACTCAAGATTTTTAGCATCTTTTATGATGTTTCATTTTAGGTGTTGGCAGCTGTAATGAAGAACACTGTGAGACAGAAGATTGAATAAAGCCTTGTAACAACTGGATTAGAGGTTTAGAAAAGAAAGTTAAAATTAGTCACTTTGGTTTTAGTGTTCCAATTTCATAATATTTATTCTTTCTTTTAAATAGATTTAGGGAGTAGAAATTAAAATTCAGTGCTACACGAAAGGATGCACTAATATTTGTTCTTTTTTTTTCTTTTTGTATGAGAGAAGGAGGCAGATAACCAAGAGATATAGTGATTCATAATGAAATATACTAAGTTAAATTTTATGATGTCTGTTCTTGGCATTATAATCTATGTAACTGATTTAATTGTGGATATCTGGGTGTCTGTCAGGTTTTTCTATGAGGGACAGTATGTTTTCGGTATTTTAACAGTGAGCTTTATGCTCTTTGGAACACTTGTGGTCCAGTGTTTTAGTTATTCTTGGTTCAAGGACGATTTAAAGGAATCAGGCCAAGAAAGTCAGCATTGTTTTCTTCTACTTCATTGCTTGCAAGGAGGAGTTTTTACAAGGTGAGCATATACTTTTGATCATTAACACTATTATTCTTTTTTCAGACAGAAGCTACCTTTCTGTATCTGGGTAGTCAAATGTACAAAGGTTCCCTATTTGCATGTAGCACAAGGGTTACTTGCTTCTCACTAGCAGAGCTTGTGTGAGTCATTGAACTCTCAGAATTTTCCAGGTTCATTAACATAATGTTTTAATTTACCTAATTAAGTTACTTTTTCTAATATGTTATTACTTTTTTATGAGAAGGAAAAGGACTCATTTCTATGTCTTGTGAATCTTTTCTCATCTATTTTATATTTTAAGACTGATTATGTAAATATAGCCTTTCACTTGCAACTCTGATAGAGCACTTAATTTTTTAAGTTAATTGTACCATTGATTTAATGAAGTGAAATTTTTACTGCAGTAACGCAGTAACCATGTGGTTAGCTTGGTACAGAATCATCCACAGAACTAAAAACAACCTTAAGAATCATGTTGTTTAAAGCCTGTTTTCTGGTTAAAGGAAATAGAATCTAAATAAGCCTTGAGAATTCTGTGATTCTCCATATACCTAATTTCATATGACCTTTTCTTCATTATCTTAAGAGATTTAATTCTGTTCAAAGCGATATATATATTAAAGGTAAAGAGAAGAATTAAAGACAGATATAAAATCATTGTTTTTCATAGTAAATTTTATCTGTATAAACAGTTGAATTGAAGCCTAGCTGTTATGGCAACATGGTAATTCAGCTTTTGAAAATGGACATTTACAATGTATAAAATTGCAGCTTATAGCTGTTGTCACTTTTTAATGTTATAATTGACCTTGCATGGTGTGAAATAAAAGTTTAAAGACTGGTGTAAAAAAAATAAAGACATATTAAGAGGATAACGTATTATTTTGCTACAGTTAGGTTTTGAAGTTGGGCCATTTTTTTTTTTTTTTTTTTTGCGGTACGTGGGCCTCTCACTGTTGTGGTCTTTCCCGTTGCGGAGCACAGGCACCGGACGCGCAGGCTCAGTGGCCATGGCTCACGGGCCCAGCCGCTCCGTGGCATGTGGGATCTTCCCGGACCAGGGCACAAACCCGTGCCCCCTGCATCGGCAGGCAGACTCTCAACCACTGCGCCACCAGGGAAGCCCTGAAGTTGGGCCATTTTAATAGCCATCTTTCCTGAGAAGGATTTTAGTGGCAGTAGAATTCTAGATGAGTAGTTATTTTCTCTCTGTATATTATATTCTCTCATCTTTTTGTTTCCATTGTCACTATTGAAGAGTTAAATGTCAGTCTTACTGTTGCTCTTTAAAAGTATTTTGTCTTCTTTTTTTCCCTCTGGCTGCTCTTATGATTTTTCTCTTTATCTTTGGGTTTCTAAAGTTTATGATATATCCAGGTATACATTTACTTTTATTTCTCCTGCTGGGGATTTGCTGGTTCTCTTGATACTATAGATTATTATCTTCCATGAATTCTGCACAATTCTCAGCCATTATCTTTTCTAACATTTTCTTTACCATATTTCTGTCTCTTTTCCTTCTGGGACTCCAAACAAATTTAAGGTAGACCTTCTTGCTGTATCTAACATGACTGTTACGTGTTAGATTGTTGATTTGAGATTTTCCTTGTTTTCTGAGGTAAGCTTGTATCACTATAAACTTACCTCATAGAACTGCTTTTGCTGTGTTCCACAGATCATTGTGTTTTCATGTTCATTTGTCTCCAGGTATTTTTTGTTCCTCTTTGATTTTGTCAGTGATCCATTGATTGTTTAGTAGCATATTGTTTTTGTTTTTTGCATTCTTTTCTCATAGTTGATTTCTAGTCTCATGCCATTGTGGTCAGAACAGATGCTTGGTATAATTTCAGTATTCTTAAATTTATTGAGACTTGTTTTGTGGCTTGTCATGTGATCTATCCTGGAGAATGTTCCATGTGCACTTGAAAAGAATGTATATCTTGCTGCTTTTGGATGGCATGTTCTATATATAATCTGTTAAGTCCATCAGGTTTAATGTCATTTAAGCCCAGTGTTTCCTTACTGATTTTCTGTCTGGATCTTATGTCTCTCCACCGATGTAAGTGGGTTGTTAAAGTCTCCTACTATTGTTGTGTTACTGTCAATTTCTCTGTTTATGTTTGTTAATATTTGCTTTATGTATTTAGGTGCTCCTATGTTGGGTACATATGTATACCCATATTGTTATATCTTCTTCTTTGATTGATCCCCTTATCATTATGTAAGTCCTTTTTTGCCTCTTGTTACAGTCTTTGTTTTAAAGTCTATCTTGTCTGATACAAGTATTGCTACCCCAGCTTTCTTATGATTTACATTTGCATGGAATACCTTTTCCTATACTCTCTCTTTCAGTCTGTATGTCTTTAGATCTGAAGTGAGTCTCGTGTAGGCAGCATATATACAGGTCTTGTTTTTGTGTCCTTTCAGCCAGTCTATGTCTTTTGACTGGAGCATTCAGTCCATTTACATTTAAAGTAATTATTGTTAGATATGTCTTATCGCCATTTTGTTAACTGTTTGGGGGTTGTTTTGTAGTTCTTTTTGGCTTCTTTCTTCTTCTTTTGCTCTCTTCCCTTGTGATTTGATGACTATCTTTAGTGTTATGTTTGGGTTTCTTTCTCTTCTTTTGTGTGTATATCTATTATAGATATTTGGTTAGTTATTACCATGAGGTTCATGTATAACAATCTGATCATTATACTGATAAGTGATTATTTTAAGGTGATGATGGTTTAAGTTCAAGCACTTTCTAACAACCGTGCATTTTTGCTTCCTACCACCCATGTTTACTGTTTTGACATCATATTTTACATCTTTCTGTTTTGTGTATCCCTTAACTACTTATTGTGAATATAGATGATTTTACTACTTTTATCTTTTAACCTTCCTACTAGCTTTATGAGTGGTTGATCTACTACCTTTACTGTATATTTGCCTTTACCAATGAGATTTTTCCTTTCATAATTTTCATATTTCTAGTTGTGGTCTCTTTTCCTTAGAGAAGTTCCTTTAACGTTTCTTGTAAAGCTGGTTTAGTGGTTCTGAACTCTTTTAGCTTTTGCTTGTCTGTAAAACTTTATATTTCTCCTTCAAATCTGAATGATATCCTTGCTGGGTAGAGTATGCTTGCTTGTAGGTTTTTTCCTTTCATCACTTTGGCTGTATGGCGCCACTCCCTCTGGTCTGCAAAATTTCTGTGGAAAAGTCAGCTGATAGTCTTATGGGAGTTCCCTTGTACATACAGAGATTCTTCATTCTTACTGATTTCTTTGCTTAGTAGTTAGGGATGTGGGGACAAGTAGGTAGCCATTTGGAAAAAAATATGTGAATTATAACTGGACCTTCACACAAAGTTCAGGGTTAGCCTGTGCTCTAACATGGCACGTGATCTTGAAAAGAGTTTAGCCTGTTCTGTGATAAAGGTGAAATCTTTAGAAGTATATTGATAGAAACATAGAGATGAGTACAGTATTGGGAGAGTTTTAAAATGTTGTAGTTTATGTCTTCAGCTTCTCAGTCTTTGATATGACAGAACATGTGCTCTAACTCCTCCTAACCAGAAGACAATCTGAAAGGATAAACTGGCAGAGTTTTGTTTCTGGAGCAGCACTAGGCACCCCACCCCTCCCCAACCCCCAACACTAAATCCCAAACCACAAGGACAAGAAAATAGTTTTTTCCCCTGTTTGCCATTCAAGTGGACAGACCACAGATTGTAGAAATTGACCAGAATGGAAGTAAGAGGAAGCAATGGCCAGTATATGCAGCATAAGAACAGTAACGGTTTTGATTCACTTTAGAGTTGGGATAATTTCAGATTGCATGTTATGGACCATACATCTAGGTAAAATACCAGACACCAGGATAAATTTCAAATGAATCAAATATTTAATGTAAAAATACTTATATTATAAGAAAACATGGGAAAATTCCTTTATAGCCTTGAAATGGGGAAAGCCTTTCTAACCATAACTTAAAATCCCTAAGCTATAAAAATTATAGATTTGATAATAAAAAATGCATGCTAATTAAAAAAAGCAAAAATCTCCCAAACAAACAAAAGCAAAGCAAAAAGGAAAACAGCTTTAACAGGAGAAAATATTTGCAATTTTGAATAGAAAAAGGACTAGTCTTTTAGTATTTAAAGAGCTTCTGAAGTCAAAAAGAAAAAGGTCATCCACCCAATTGAAACATGGGAAAACAGTGAGGATAGTTCAGAGAAGAGGAAATGCAAATGGCTCTTAAGTTGTCTGAAGGATGCTAAGCCTTGTTCATAATTTTAAAATTGCCGATTAAAACTTCGCTGAGATATTCTTCACCTACCAGACTTGCAAAAATCCAAATGATAATACGCTCTCTTGGTAAGGCATGGGAAAACAGGTATTCTCATACTTTGTTGATGGGAGTATGGATTGGTTATGGGAGTATGGATTGCCCACCATCCCTGTGGAGGGCAGTTTGACCATATTTCAAATACACATACCTTTAGGCCAGAGGTTCCTCTTCTGGGAATTTATCGTACTTGCAGACATGTAAAATGACATATGCACAGCTTTTCAATTGTAGTATTCTTTGTAACAGCAAAATATTAGAAACAATTGAAATGTCTGTTGGTAGAGTTTATGGTATACCTATGCAATGGCACACTACATAGCTATTACAAAGAATGATAAAGTAGTTTATGTACTGAAATGGAAAGATCTCCAATATGTACTTTTAAGTGAAAAGACAAGGTGCAGACAGCAGGTATGATATGCTACAGTCTGTGTAAAACAAAGTGGTGAAAAGGCATATATACTTACGCTTGCTTGTATATGCATAAAGAAACTCTAGAAGGGTACACATGAAAGTAGTAACCGTGAATTCTCATGGTCATAGGGGAGGGTGAAAACTGGGTAGTTAGGTCATAGGAGTGGCATGGAGTTTTTTCAGCGAATAACTTTTTTAAAAATGTTTGAATTATTTGAATATTTTGCCTATTCAAACAAAAAAAGAAGAAAAGGAAAAATTGAATTAGGTTTGCTATTAGTGATAAACAGATTCTTGATAAACAGACACTTCCCTCTTTTTGTTTTTCTTTTTCTTTGTATTTTCTTAGTGCAGGAAGTGGCAGAATACTGAGATGAATAGTGAGAAATGAGCAAAAATTAAAACATAATTAATTTAAAACATAAGTTCATAAAAATGGGAAAATTATCCAAGGGTCTGTCTAAACTAAGTATGGAAAAACCTGAGATTTACTGAACTACAGATTCACTTCCCTACAGAATAGATAAATTGAGTTTGTGTTGGTAGATGAAAGACAAGGAATGTCAGCATGAATTATTTATTAGGTGTAAGTGCCTGTTGCTACTAAGTATGTTCTCACTGCTCAGGGGTCTGTGGAGTAGAACATTTCATTTTCCAGAATATAAATTAGATGACACTTCTGTATTTCCATTTTATGTACTATTTGTGATAAAACCTTTCTCCTTGCCAAAGGAGACTTTTCCTTTGATGGGTATATGAAAGGCATTTGTATTATTTAAAATATGGAAGTTATTGTTGCTCTTTTAAAATAACTGGTAAAAAAAGTTCAAATCGTGTGAAAGAAAGTACAATGGAGATGAGTCTCCTTCCTTCCGCAGGTCCCTGGGCCCTTCTTTATGGAGTTTCTTAAATGGGCATTAAATAGTTGAACATTTTTTCTTACCTATTCTTCTATTTAAAATGCTTTAGAGAGAGGTCATCTGGTAATGTTCAAATTTCCTAGGGTGCAATATTTATGAAACTTGAGGATCTGGGCCCTTTACTTAAATCTCTAAATATTTGAGGATTTTCCGAGGTATCTTATTGTTGTTGATTTCTCATTAAATGTTGTTTTGATCAGACAACATAATTAGTGTGATTGTAGCCTTTTTACATTTATTGACTTGTTTTATGGCCCAACATATAGTCTAACTTGGTGAATATTCCATGTGCATTTGAAAAGAATTTGTAAATTGCTCTTGTTGAGTGTAGTGTTCTATAAATGTATAAATTAGGGCAATATGTATCAACATATTATTAAGCATATTATTATTAAACATATTATTAAACATATTATTAAAATCTGCTATATTCTTACTGATTTTTTTCTTTTGGCCTCTACCTTTTCTTTCAATTACTGAGAGATGAGTGTTAAAACACTCTAATATTGTGGACTTATCTTTTTCTCCTTGCACTTTGACAATTTTTGCTTCGTGTATCTTCAAATGCTATTATCAGGTACATTCAGATGTCTTCTTGAAAAATTGATTCTTATATCATTATGACATGACTCTTTATCTCTGTTAATACTCCTTGATTTGAAATCTATTTTGTCTGGGATACTAATATAGCCATACTAACTATTTTTTTGTGATTTCCTTTCAAACTATTTGTGTCTTTTTTGTTTTTTAATTTTATTTTATTATTTATTTTTGGCTGCGTTGGGTCTTCGTTGCTGCGCGCAGGCTTTCTCTAGTTGCGGTAAGTGGGGGCTACTCTTTGTTGCAGTGCGCGGGCTCCTCATTGCTGTGGCTTGTCTTTGTTGTGGAGCATGGGCTCTAGGTGCGTGAGCTTCAGTAGTTGTGGCACGTGGGCTCAGTAGTTGCAGCTCGCAGGCTCTAAAGTGTAGTCTCAGTAGTTGTGGCACATGGGCTTAGTTGCTCCACGGCATGTGGGATCTTCCCCTACCAGGCCTTGAATCCGTGGCCCTTGCATTGTCAGGCAGGTTCTTAACTACTGTGCCACCAGGGAAGTCCCTCAAACTATCCGTGTCTTTATGTTTAAAGAGAGTCTCTTCCAAATCATATAGAGTTGAATCTTGATTTTTTTATCCAGTTTGACAATCTTTTATTGAAACTTTTAATCCATTTACATTTCATATATTACTGTAATTATTGATATAGTTGTCTTCTGGGCCTACATATTGTTTTGTTTTTATTTTTTCTGTTTGGGTTCGTTGAGCTTTATGTTGTTTTTGATCAAATTTGGAAAATATTTTTCGCCAGTATGTTGTCAAGTTTTTTTTTTTTCCTGCCCCATTCTCTCTCTCTGTTTCTTTTGGAACTTCAATTACACCTTTGTTATTGAGGTTGTGTTAATTTTTTTCACTAATTTTTTCTCTCTGTGTTTTGTTTGCTAATTTCAATATCTGGGTCATATGTGGCTATGTTCCTATTAACTGATATGTTTCTATTAACTGATTATGCTCTTTAGCGTAAGTTACATTTTCCTCTAAATTTGCATATCACTTAATTTTTTATTGTGTAGTGGACATTGTGATTGATACCTTGTAGAGACTCTGGTTTCTGTTATCTTCCGTTGAAGAGAAAGCATAGTTAGATTATTGGCAAATTACCTTGACATGATACAGAGGCTTGCTTTAGGCTTTGCTAGGGAAGGTCTATTTTGCTTTTGTTCTTAGTCCTAGGGGAAGTCTTACAGACCTGAAGTATGGTCTTTACTCCTAACGTATCACCCTTTTGGCGTTTCAGTGGGATGCTTGAAGTATTTACCAAGCCCCTCCAGTTTGGTGGAACTTAAACTCCAAACTCTTCCCTGTGGTAGACAGCTGCCAAAATCTCTGCTCATTCTTGCCATTTTTCCTCAGTTCCTTGGAGCCTCACCCTAGATATACATAGTAAGGGGTTGGCCAAGGATTTAAGGAGGGTATATGCAGATTTGGGAGGTTTTTTACTCTGTGGCTCCCTCTTTTCTAGGATCCCTCTTAATTTCTAACCACTCTGGCAGATTCAACCTTAGTTCTCTCACTCTTTGAGCCAGTAATAATTCGACTTTCTGCTTGAGCTGTATCTACTTTTTGCCATTTGGACTGTGGGATGCTGGTAGAGGAAAAGCCAGATAAATGCATCTCATGCAGTGTGGTTCCCTTCTTTCAAGGGTTAAGTGCCCTCATCCTTCTTTCTACTTTTGGTTGCTCTTTAGTGCCTTGTTTTCTTTAATATTTTGTCTGTAATTTATCATTGTCATCAGTAGGAAGGTGAGCTTGATACAAGGGAATCTCTCATCACTGGAAGCTGTTTCCTCTTTATCTCAAATAAAAGAATACATTGTGATAAAATATGCTAAGAAAGCTCCTTCTGTTTCTTTTTCTTTGGCCTCTTCATCATTTCTCCCATAAAACTGAAACAATATCCTATTGATTAAAAAATTATATTCATACTCCCCTTCTCATGAAATTATCCTCAGATAAGCAGAACTTTGTATAGGTTTGCTATTAATTGCTACAAAATTGGAAAATATTCCTCTCTAAAGTCACTGGAAATATTAATGTGCACATCTGTAAACAGCTCCATCTTTTTTTGTTGTTGTTGTTGTTGTTTGTTTAACAGGCCCTGATATACCACTTAACATGTGCCAGTTACTGGTCTAAACATTTTACATGTATTAACTCCTTTAATCCTCATATCAACCCAATGAGGTAGATATGATGATTACCCCCTTTTACAGATGAGGAAACTGAGGCATCACTAGGAAGTGATGGAGCAAGGATTTGAATCCAAGCGTCCTGGCTTTTTTAGAGTCTGTACACTTAATCACTGTACTCTACTGGCTTTCTCACTCTATGTGTCTGTACTGATTTTGTTCTAGGCATGTACTTGTTAATATTTGTGAATTTTTCAAGTTTTTCAATTAGCAGTATCTATCCTCCTGCTTTAAAAGGATAGATACCTTTAAGAACATACTGTATTACATATCAGTCTTACATAATATACATACAGGAACTCCCTATTGTGCCAGATACCCAGAAAAGGCTCAAACATAAATTCACTTACAAATCTCACCTATAAATCCTAGACAGTGTTAATCATTTTTTTTCCTATACTTTTACAACATAGTATTTACATTTCTGTTGAGTGGTTATTTCTTCTGCCTTGTATTGCAGCTAGCAGTTTATAGGCTTGACCTTCCTATTAGGTTGTAAGGTCATTGAAAGTGGAGGTCATGTCTTCATCATTTTTGTAGACATTCTACCCTGGCATCTAGTCCGCATTGAATATAATGGACCATGTTATTCTAAAACTGTGATGGTAAAAATATATTTTTATTTGCTAGGTGAAGAATCTTTGCATACCCATATATGTATACATCTTGTTTAAAATGAGAATATCTTATATTTGTGTTTTACTTTCAACTTTCCAAAGTCCTTTCATATCTACTGTCTCTTTATCTTTATGGAAAGATTGTCATGAGCTCTCATTTATTCATTCATTCAGTAAATATTTTCTTAGAGCGGCTATGTACCAGTACTATTTTAGTTTCTCAGGATATAGCAGTGAACAAAACAAAGTCCCGGCTTTCATGCAGATTTCATTCTTGTGAGAAGGTACAGATAAGCAAAAATGTGTCAAGTGATGATAAAGAAAAATGATGTAGGATAAAGAGATAGAATGCGATGCATGGTGTGATCTGGAAAGACCTCTGTGAGGAACTGGTATTTGAATAGAGACCTGAATGAAGTTAAGGAGTAAACTTGCAAAATCTCTGGGGTTTAGGAGAGTTCCAGGAAGAGGGAGTAGCAAAGACAAAGGCCCTTAACTTGGGAAAAACAGTAAGAAAGGTACACTGAAATTGTGGGAAAATTAGAGGGAAAGGCAGATTATGGAGGGCTTTGTAAGATGGGGTAAAGACTTTGTGTTTTAGTCTAAGTATGATGGAAATCATTGGAACATTTCGAGTGGAGGGATAACATCTAAATTATGGTTAACAGGTTCAATCTAGATGCTGTGTAGAGAATAGGATGTATAGGAAGCAGGAGTAGAATCAGAGAGACCAATTATGAGGTTATCAAAGTAATCCAGGCCAGAGATGTTGGCTGCTGAAACTAGGATGGAGGCAGTGGAAGTGATAAGATGTGTTTAGATCTGGATATATTTGAAGTTAGAGCTAAGAACCAACAGAACCTGCTGAGGAAGTTTTATAGGGTATGAGAAAAAGAAAGAAGTTGGAAATTATTCCCACATTTTTGGTCTGAGCAACATGGTGCATGTTAGTGCCATTTACTGAAATGGGAAACATTGACAGAAGGAGCAAGTTGAAACAGGATATATATCACTGCCCTCATTTTATATATGGGGAAACTGAGGTGTAGATAAAGAGTTTTGATAAGCTTTGGGCTAGAATCCTGGTTGTCTTATTGCTAGCCTCAGATATTTTTGAAATAAGTGTTTCAGTTATTTTTGTTATTAATTTTACTTGGATGATGATAAGTCATGTTCATTTAAAAATTCTTTGTAAAGGAGAGCCTGAGCAAGGATGTTTTAGGAGTCTTTGAAATTTTATGTTTTCCAGGGTGGTAATGGTCACAGAGCCTAGCACCTTGTAGATTATGGAGTACAGCTGACCCTTGAACAACATGGGTTTGAGCTGTGTGGGTCCACTTATATGCAGATTTTTTTCAGTAGTAAAGACTACAGTACTACACGATCTGAGGTTGGTTGAATCCACGGATGTGGAACTGAGGATACAAAGGGCCAGCTATCAATTATGTGTGGATTTTTTGACTGCACAGAGGGTTGGCATCCCTAACTCCACGTGTTCAAGGGTCAACAGTAATTATTTGCTAGATTAAACTGAAAGAAGATTGAATCTCATCTTCAACCTTGACATTATCATAAGGGCATGTATTTGTCTTTTAGTTAAGATAAATTGCATGAAGTGGAAATTGCAGTTTGTCTTTCAGAAAATAGTGGTTAAGACTAGGAATGATAAGATATAGGTTTGGACTTTAGGTCTGCCCCTTCCTCTCTGCGTAACTTTCAGCAAATCACTCTACTGTTCTCAGCCTAACTTTTCCTGTCTGTGATTTGGGAATAATACCTACTCATCTCTCATAATAACTGTGAAGACGAGAGAAGCCCATGTATGCTTAACAGTGCTAGCACACACTGGCACATCAGACATGCAATAAAAATTGTGGAGGCTTAAACCTCAATAAAGCTACAATGAAATATTTACATAGTTGAGAGAAATTTGTGGTAGAGAAAGTTTGTGGGAAAATTCTATTCTTAAACACATGTTGCTTTTTTCCCAAAATTATTATGTAAATTAACACACATGTTATAAAGAATCTATTACTGAAGATAAATATTCATGTTTACTTTACAGGTATTGGTTTGCCTTGAAAAAGGGTTATCATGTGGCTTTCAAGTACACCAGCAAAACGGATAACTTCGTGGAAGAACACATCGATCCTCATAAAGAAGTTATAGATAGGGTGACAGATTTGAGCATGCTCAGGCTATTTGAGACCTACCTGGAAGGCTGCCCACAACTTGCTCTTCAGCTCTACATCCTTCTGGAACATGGTCAAGAAAATTTCACTCAGTGTAGGTCTTTCTTAATAGCCTGTGTTAGATGGATGCCACTGATGTTTTATGTCAACTGTGTAACTCTTTGGCAGGTTTTAGAATTATTTTTATTGTTTTTCTTTTTAGAATTATGTGTTTTCTTTGAAAAAGAAGTACATGGTTCAAAGGTACTTTGAGGTATATAAAGGTATACTGTCTCCCTCCCCCTTCTTCCTTTCCCTTCCTTTGCCCAGAAAACAAACTATTTTTTTTGAACATTTTATTTATTTTTATTTTTTTAACAGATCTTTATTGGAGTATAATTGCTTCACAATACTGTGTTAGTTTCTGTTGCACAACAAAGTGAATCAGCCATATGTATACACATGTCCCCATATCCCCTCCCTCTTGAGCCTCCCTCCCATCCTCCCTATCCCACCCCCTGTAGGTCATCGCAAAGCACCGAGCCGATCTCCCTGTGCTATGCTGCTGCTTCCCACCAGCCAACTATTTTACATTCAGTAGTAAAACAAACTATTATTGTCAGCTTTCTGATGATTCTTTCAGAAAAAAAAATGTAAAAGCCTATCTTTCTCTTTCCTTCTCTCTCTCTCTCTCTTTTTTTTATAGAAATGGTAGCATAAAAGCCACCTTTGTTTTTTGCACTTAACATATCTTGGAGATCTAAACATATCAGTACAGAAAAAGCGCCCTCATTTATTTTTCTTATCAGCATAGTATTACAAATTATGGATGTATCATGAATTATTTAAGAGGCTCCCTCTTTATGTTAATTTAGGTGGTTTCTAATATTTTACTGTTGCAAAAAAGCTGCAGTGAATAGTCTTATGCATGCATTCTTTTGCATGTGTGAAGTTTAGCCATAGGGTAAATTCCAGAATCGCAATCATTGGGTGAAAGTGCAAGTGCTACAAAACTAATGAAAGTTTTGCAAATCGGTTGATATGTTGCTCTTTTATAGCAGATTTCCTCATTAGGGTTAAATGTACATTTTTAAAGGACAATTTGGTATTTCCATTAAGAAAATCTTTTAATAGGTGTTTAATTTGAGATGTTAAAAGAACTATTTATTTGCTAAAAATAGTCCCAGTTTTCATTAGTGACTAGGATTCCATGCAGACTTGGATTCACCTCAGAGTAACAGATTGTCCTCTCCCCTGGAGTTCCCTCTATGCTAGACTCACCTGTGAGAACACTTCATTTCCCCAAACAGTCTTCTTGGTCCCAGTTTCCCACAAACCTCTAGATTGTAGCCCCTTCTAATATTTTTACCTTTACTTTGATTGTTAGTGCACCACTGAAATGAACCTACTGTGTATGAGACCTCTTTTTCCTTGTGATGCAAAGAATTTGTGGGTTGGGATTTATTAGTCCCTGAAGCTAAAGTTCAGCATATAGAGTTTACAACCTGTATTATGGTAGATCTACTGATGTTAACTGTGGCTGCTTCTGTGTGGTGGGATTGTGAATGATTTTATCTATTTCATCTTCCTTATACTTTTCTGAATTTCCAAATTTTCTACAGTAACCATGTATTGTTTTGATAATCAGGAAGAATAATTCAAAATGTAAAAAAAAAATCAGTTTATATATAGAACTACTTCAGAAGACTGAACAAATACTTTTATCTTTGTTCCTTCTGAAATCATGCTAAAGAGGAGAGTAACAAGTAAAAACAGTATAAACCCATAAGGACAAAGAGAATGCAGAGCAGAATAGCAGATTAGAAATGTCAACAAATATTTAGGAGATGGAAAGCAGTTAGAAAACTTGGGTTATTCAAATCAGTTCCACCACCACTAAAAGGCTAGATTATTTGAATCAACTCTCCCCCTGAAATTATCTAAAACAATTGGTTAAGTATTTTCAAAAGTCTTCATAAAAGCTTAAAACAATCTGATACAACAGGCAAAAATATGCATGAAAGTGGGAATGCAGCAGGGTTGAGTAGGACTGTGAAGGCTTTATACCCTGAGGGTTTTTACTGAACCTTATAAACAAGCAGATTCAGTTTTGATGGCTTCCCAGGGTGTGGAGGACTGGAGACAAAACTCAGGGTCTTCACAAGGGAGGGACATCTGGTAGAAAATCCTAATCCGTAAAACTGGCACTCCAAAAGTCACCCTCCTCAGGGTAAAAGTGAAGTTACCTACCTCTAAATGAAACTTGACTGCATAAACAGAAATAATACTATGTGGCTAAGAAAAAGATAGAATGAAGACAAGCAGTAGCATGAAAGTCAGGTGGAAGATGGATGGAGTTAAACTGTTTTAAATTCCTTGTATAGTTCAGGAGAAAGGTAAAGCAAAAGTGGATCTGCGTGTAAAACAAAAACAATTAGACCCTATTTTTGAAAAGAAGAATGTAATATTAGGAAAACAGAATTATGTTAGTGTGCTTGGGCTGCCGTAACAGAATACTATAGACTGGGCAGCTTAACCAACAGAAATATATTTTCTTACAGTTCTGGAGACTAGAAATCCAAAATCAAGGTGCCAGTAGGGTTGGTTTCTGGTGAGGACTCTCTTTGGGTTGCAGATGGCCACCTTCTTGCTGTGTCCTCACATGTCTTTCCTCTGTGTATGGAGAGAAAGAGAGATCTCTGGTATCTCTTTCTATTCTTACAAGGATACCGGTCCTATTAGATTTGGGCCCCACCTTTATGAACTTGCTTAACCTTAATTATCTCCCTAAAGGCCCTATCTCAAAGTATAGTCACATTGGGGGTTAGGGCTTTAACATATGAATTTTGGAAGAACACAGTTCAATTCATAAAAGACATGAAAGTAAGCATTTTTTAAAAAAGAAAATAAAGAACAGTAAATTACAGGGATAAGAAAGCTGACCAATACCACAAATTTCACAAGAGAAAGAAAAGTAATATATTTTTATGATTTTAATACTCTTTTATCTAATTCTTTTGGCTGTGTACTCTGATTGGGTTTTGATTTGATAATGATTTTATGATATAATTTCCACAGAGAGAAAAGAAAAATTCAATCTTTTTTTCTAGCATAGTTAATAGAAATTAGTTTTTTGTTTATTTTTAATTTAGAGAAGTTTCAACTTCACAAAGTATTCATAATATTATAAGTATATTTTTTGATTGTTGTCACATTTGGGGACAACTCTACCAATGTCTTCAATAATGTGGTATAAGATCAGAGTATATCAAGATTTTTTTTGATGAAGTAACTAATTTTAAATACTGTTTGAATTGACAACACTTGTTTATTGTCAATGTGTCCTTTAGTGAATAGTGGGAGTCTTTTGTTTTCTTTACTGGTGTCAGTAATGTCAAATCAGAAGAAATTAATAAGAATCTGTATAGATGTGATTGGGCAAGGTCATTTCATATCGGGAGAAACGCATAAGCAAAGGCGTGGTTTGGCAAAGACAAGGAATTCCTTTTGGATAGAGTATAATGTACAGATTAGATTAGCAAAATGAGGAGAAAAAATATTGGAAACAGGTAGGTAAGTGGGAAATGGGAAATAATGTCAAACTAATAGTGCCAGCTGGATGAGGATAGACCATCATGCCTTAATATTAAGGAATCAAAGGCCTGTTGACAGCAAGATAGTGAAGTGTTAAGATCAGGCAAACTACTTGAGAATCCTAGATCTGTTACTTACTAATCATAATTATTCAAGCAAATCTTGTAAACATATCCCCCTAAGCCTAAACTATTCTCAACTCAATTTCCCTTTAGCCAGATCCCCAAAATGACCACAGCTTGCTTCAATGCACCTAGGGAAAATGGGAGAGAGGAAAAGTAAGAGACAGGGAATTTTAGCAACTGCAATGAAAATACCTTATTTTTCCAACTTTTATAAAATATATATGACAAAGTGAACACATGGCCAGGGCTTTGCCAGGCTTGGAAGGAGTCTGGGCAAGTGTAGGTCCCTGAAATTTAAGCTTCACTACCTTCATGATAAATCTACCTGTGAGGTAAAAATACTGATTAACTTTAAACTTTGATATGTTTAATATGCATGTTGTGATTTCTAGGGAAGCCATCAAAGAATAAAAACAGCATATCTCCGAAGGATGTGGGTTACTAGATTGAAAGGTTGGTAAAAACGGCCCATACCAAGTCCATCATTATAACATTTCAGAGACGCAAAGATGAAGATAAGATTCTAGAAGATTTGAGAGAAAATAAAGATCATTTAAGGATAGGGAAATTGAATGGCTTTGAAATTCTTAACCATAACACTTGAGATTAGAATTTAATAGATCAATGACTTCAAAGTTTCAATGGAAAACATTTTTAAACTTTGAATTCTATTTCTGTTGAAACTGTGTATCAAACATGAGGGTAGAATAAAGACATTTTGAGACATACATGGTCTCAAAAGTTTAGCTTAGGTACAACTTTTCTCAGGAATGTCTGGAGAATGCTTGATCAAACCGTGAGAACGAAGCAAGAAGGAAATATTGGAACAGGAAACAGGAAGTCAGCACTGAAGAGAGGTGAAGGGAAGTTCTGGGAAGACAGGAAGCAAACCTTGACAGCAGCCACCTTTAAGCAGAAGGATCATATTATTAAAAAACAAAAAACAAACAAAAAAACCCTAATAGATGTATATAGGGGAGTTTAATTAATTAATTTGAAGAATTTGCTGAGAAATACTGATAAGAGTCATGAAAAACTAAGCAAAGTAAGTAACAATGAAAAGTTTTAAAAGAAAGGAAATATGATCAGAATGTAGTACTTGGCTGAGCAGTCAAAGAGGCTGTACTTATGTAGTCATAATAGGGTAAACACTGAATATTGATTTTACCAAAAATAGTGATGTTAGTCTTTTGGGTAGAAGGAGGGAGAGGAAAATGGAAGGAGGGTGTGTATATATGTGTGCATGTGCAAAAATTTCCCCTTCCCACGTAGGAAATTAATAATCAGAGTCTAAAGTAGATAAATTAAGAAATAACACAGTATGTGTTTCATTTAGAAATATGGCAATACATGTCAGAAGTAAAGGTAGAAGAGTTGATAGTAATTTTTTCTGAGAGTCATGGCTAAGAGGTGAGAAGGGGTAGAGCAGTCTACTGCTATTTTCTTATAAGTTCTTTAGCACTTACCAACTTTCAAAAACAATGTATATGTACTGGTTTGGTAGAAATTAAAACCAACTATAAAAAAGATATCACAGGGAAATTTAAGGGAAAGTGATGTTTTAATTCAAATATTTTTGAATTAAAGAAGAAAGAAAAGAAACCCAACTAATTTTGCAGTTCAGAGTGGTATATGCTAAAACCAGGAGAGTTGACAAAGACATTTATAATCGTCTTCACTAGAGGATCTATCTTAAGTCTGCCTTCCTATCCTAATATATAGCCCTCCAGTGAGGCTAAATGGGAATGATGAGCATTCTCTATTTTACTCCAAATTATTTCCTTCTAATTCTCTAATATCTTTGCTTTCAGTTTTATAAGTCCCCAGCTTTGAGTTCACATCCTTCTACTCTACCATCTTGAGCTAATCTCAGTCTCCAGCTTTGAGAGTGGGGCTAATGACATGCCTTTCCAAAGTAGTAATGAACTTACTTTTCTGTTATTTGTTGGGGAAAAAATGGGATAAAGGTGCCAAGCCTACAGAAATTTGTAAGTTTTAGATCGTGTTTGTTCATTTGATCCATCATCTTAAAGATATGGGAAATTGAGCTGTTGATACCTCATACTTACATTAAATTTTCTGTTTAACCTCTCTCCCTTCCTTTCTTCCTGCCCTCTTCTCTCTCATGATGTCATTTCCTAGTGAATTAGGTATATGCCCAAGGTCAAAGCCAAAAAGACTGGAAAAGCTAGGACTATAACTGTAGTCTCTTAGAGAACTTCCAGAGTATGCAGTTTCCATTGTACCAGTTGCTCAATAAAATTTGTCCAGTGAATTTATTCACAATCTTATAAAGCAGTCTGATGTAGTGGTTAAGCACACCAACTTTGGAATCAGGCAAATTTCAGTTCAAATCTCATCTCTCTGAAACTTGGTGGCTGTGTGACTTGGGTCAAGAAATGTATATATATTCTCTAAGCATTAATTCCCTCATATGTAATACAGGAATATTAATATCTATTTCAAAGGATTAAATGAGATCAGTATATAAAGTACCTGATGTGTTTATGGGTGTGTATATACAGATGAAGCATGTATGGCATATAGTAATTTAATATTGCTATTATTATTCCTATAACTATATCTTAAAAAAATTTTTGTTTTGTAGATGCAGCCATCATGGTCTCTTGCTGTGCTATTTCTTGGTCGACTGTTGATTATCAAGTAGCTTTAAGAAAATCCTTACCTGATAAAAACCTCCTTAATGGACCCTGTCCTAAACTCGTATATCTCTTTTACAAGTTGTTTACATTATTATCTTGGATGTTGAGTGTTGTGCTTCTTTTATTCTTAAATGTTAAGATTGCTTTATTCCTGTTGTTATTTCTTTGGTTTTTAGGTATATTGTGGGCATTTAAAGAACAAACTGATTTTTGTGCTTCCATAAGTATGGAATTCATATACAGGATTGTTGTTGGATTCATTCTTGTCTTTACATTTTTTAATATTAAGGGACAGAATACCAAATGTCCAATGTCTTGTTATTATATTGTAAGGGTATTGGCCACATTGGGGATATTGATTGTGTTCTGGTCTTACCCACTCTCTGTTTTTAATTCAGACTATTTTATACCTGTCAGCATCACTATAGCTCTTACTCTTCTCCTTGGAATTATTTTTCTTATTGTTTATTACGGGACTTTACACCCAAACAGAAGTGAAGAAACAAAACTGGATGAAGTTGATGGAAAACCAGTTCAAAGAGATTGTAGAATGAAGTATTTCCTAATGGAATAAGGTATTCACTTAAGAGATATGTTTTCTTATTTTTTGTTTCATTGGTTAGTAAAGAAAAAGTTTGTGTATATGTGTGTTATGTCTTATTTTTGCCTTCTCTAATTTGAGGGCAGTTCTAGTACATTAATTATGAATGTTAGAGGGTATAATAATGTTCTTATTATCTAAGTTAATTTCTCACTTGGTTTTGAAGATCTTGGGTACTTAGATATATTTGCCTATGGCCTGGTAGAGTTGCCATCTTGAGCCTGAACTGAAAGAAATGGTCTCATTCCCATAATTAGAAGGCTGGAATTGAACTTCCCTCCAACTTTTCCCTCATTGTTTCTGAACTAAAACTGATGTACTCGTAGTGGGGAAATAAAAGGAAGAGAAGAGCAGGATACTCATTCTTCTTTCCTCTATTTTCTTGATTCAGTGAATATATTTTGAGTTGGGGACAGATTGAGTAGAGGAAAAGGGAAAGGAGGGAAGAGGAAGAAAAAACAGAAAATTGACCGTTTTAACCCATCTTAACCATTTTTTTTTTTTTTTTTTTTTTTTGCGGTACGCGTGCCTCCCACTGCCGCGGCCCGTTTGGCTGCGGAGCACAGGCTCCAGATGCGCAGGCTCAGCGGCCCTGGCTCACGGGCTCAGCCGCTCACGGGCTCAGCCGCTCCGCGGCACGTGGGATCCTCCCAGACCGGGGCACGAACCCATGTCCCCTGCATCGGCAGGCGGACTCTCAACCACTGCGCCACCAGGGAAGCCCTCCTTCTTTTTAAAGGATGGATAATATTCCATTGTATATATATATGCCACATTTTCTTTATTTATCCATCATTGGGTTGCTTCCACCTCTTGGCTTTTGTGAATAATGCTATAATGAACACGGATTTGCAAATGTTTCTCCAACAACCTGCATTCAACTCTTCGGGATATATAGCCAGAAGTGGGATTGGTGGATCATATGGTTTTCCTATTTTTAATCCTTTGAGGAATCTCCATACCGTTTTAGTATAATGTCTGCACCATTTTACAGTCCCACTAACAGTGCACAAAGATGACAATTTCTCCACATCCTCACCATCACTTATTTTCTGTTGCTGTTTTTTGTTTTTGTGGCGATAGTGGCTATCCTAATGGGTATGAAGTGATACCTCATTGTAGTTTTGAATTGCATTTCTCTAATTATTAGTGATATTGAGCAACTTTTCATATACCTGTTAGCCATTTGTGTATCTTCCTTGGGGAAATGTCTATATTTGATAAGGGGTTAATATCCAGAATATAGAAATAACTGCAACTCAACAACAAAACACCCAAAAACTTGACTAAAAAATGGGGAAACCACTTGAAGTAACCAAATCATATTTAAATAGTTTTCTGTATTATTCCTTCTAGTAAGAACTAAATTTTGGTCCTAGGAGTAATACGTAAACCAGTTGTGTTAGGTTGAACTCCTGGAAATAATGACACATTTTCCATCGAATTATCCTTTCTTTTTCAGTTCTTTACCCTTTCTTTTCCTTGGGTCAGCTCTTAATGAGTGAGTCCCCAAACAATAGCCTTCTCTATCACCAAGATAAAAAAATGTCCATTTCTATATTTAGTCTTGTAACTTAATATAAAATTGCTGTATAGCTTTTGGGAAGAAGGGTTCAACTACCAAAGCTATTAGAAAATAATAAGTATGTTAAGCATTAACTCTGTGCCTAGCATTCTGTTAGGTACTGTTGTGGATACAAAACAAATGTAGAATAGAGTTATGTTCCTTGAGAAGGTTACGTACTGAGCATTTATAGAAACTGACTTTCTGAATGTTTACTGTTTTCAATTTTGATTTTACACTAAATGAAACAAATAAATACTGAATAACAGAAGTGGTTATATTTATATACCTACATAGAGTGTCAGATGTCCCCTGCACTACTCTTTGAGAAAGTTAGGCAATGTGGAAGAACCATTTATTCTTGCAGGAGTTAGAGAATCTAGAGTTTACTTTGGGCACATGATCTTGGTATGTGTGAATCGCACTTACTGTATTTCTCCCTCTCTCTGCATGTTTTATTGTGTATGTATACATGTATATTTGAGACAGTAAAAATGGGAAAAGTTAGGCTCATTTAGCAGCACTTGAGTCAGAACCTCTGAGTCATAAAAGACCAAGAGACTTTGAGTCATAAAATGAAAGTGCTCTTTATTCCTTCCTAAAGATTTAGATGTCCATGTGTTATTTCCCTTCAGCCATGAGAAATTCTTTTAGCATTTTCTGTTTAGGTTTGTTGATGATTAATTCTTTTTTCTTTTTCCTTTATCTGAACATGTCTTTATTTCTCCTTCATTCTTACAGGATTATTTTTGCTGGATATAGGGTTCTGGGTTGACAGTACTTTTTTCCTTTAAGCATTTTTAAAAATGCATTTATTTATTTTATTTATTTTTGGCTGTGTTGGGTCTTTGTTGCTGCACACAGGCTTTCTCTGGTTGCAGTGAGCGGGGGCTACTCTTTGTTGTGGTGTGCGGACTTCTCATTGCAGTGGCTTCTCTTGCTGTGGAGCACAGGCTCTAGGCAGGCTTCAGTAGTTGTGGCACGCAGGCTCAGTAGTTGTGGCTCGCGGGCTCTAGAGCGCAGGCTCAGTAGTTGTGGCACATGGGATTAGTTGCTCCGCAGCGTGTGGGATCTTCCCAGACCAGGGCTCAAACCTGTGTGTCCCTTGCGTTGGCAGGTGGATTCTTAACCACTGTGCCACCAGGGAAGCCCCTTTTCCTTTAAGCATTTTAAAGATAATTCAACTAATTTGTAGTATTCATTGTTTTTGTTGAGAAGTTAGTAATAATTCAAATCATTGTCGCTCGATATGTAATTTGTTGTTTTTCTCTGGCTGTTTTGAGATTTTACCTTAGTTTTTGGTTTGCAGTAGTTTCACTACTATGTTTATGGGTATAGCTTGTATTTATCCTACTTGGGGTTGTCTGAGATTCTTGAAGCTGTACATTTTACCATGTTTAATGTTTCTGGTATTCTTCACATATTCTTTCTATCACTTTATCTCTCTTCTTGGACTTCACTAACACGTGGTAGACCTACTGATATTATCCCATAGACCCCGAAGGCTCTGTTCATTTTTTTCCAATTTATTTTCTCAGTCCTTCATATTAGATTTGTTTTCAAGTTCACTGACTTTTTCATTCATTCATTTAATCTGTTAAGCTCATCCAATGAATTTTTAAAAAAAAATTCAGATATTTTTATGTTCTAGAATTTTCATTTGGTTCTTTTTTATGGCTTCTATTTCTCTGCTAAGATTTTATATTTTTCCTTATTAAGAGCATGTTTTCCTTTATATCTTTGATAATACTTATAATAGATGCTTAAAATCCCTGCGTGTTGATTCCAATATCTGGGTCATCTCAGGATTGGTCTCTATTAATCACCTTTTCTCTTGAGTATGGGTTACATTTTCCTGTTCCCTCTTATGTCCACTAATTTTGAATTGTGTCCTGGATGCTATGAGTGATGTACTTTAAATCCTCTTGATTGTTTGTTTTTTAGAGGAGTATTCTTTTTTTTTAGCAGGCATTTAACTTGAACTTTAAACTCTGAACTCTAAACAGCCTTTATTTGTTTAACCTTCAGTGTACTACTTGGAGCCTACTCCTCATGTATATATAGTTCAAAGTCAGTCAGAGATTGGGGAAGAGTTAATATATGGAATGAGGCTGTCTCTGTGTTGGCTGTCTCCTTTCTAGGATTTTAACCATCACTTTTCAGTTGCTGTGATCACTCCATACTCTGTCCTCTGGGACTTTAAACCATTAAGACTGCAGCTTTTCTATCTGGGTTTGTGTACACAGTGTACTGACTGGGGTCTATCTTCACTCAGTGCCATTCCTTCTCCCCAATGTTGACTGCTTTCCAATGTCTGCCTGCTTTTTTGCTGTCAAGTGTTTTCAGGTAGTTTTTTTCATATTTTGTCCAGAGTTTACAATGGTTGTTTGTGAGAGAGTTTAAACAGTGGGAGTTATACCCATCTTTTTTATTAACCAGTAACATTTTCAGCAATCTTTCTGTAATGTTTGTATTCTTTCTGTGATATTTGCTTAAAATGATGTGTAAATTCCTTTTGTTTAACATTTAATCCTCTCATATCCTTACTTATTTGACCCTCACAAAAAACTGGGCAATATAGTTATTATTATTATCACTACCCTTTAGCTGGGAAAAGCAAGCCTCAAAGAATTTAAGTAACTTACCAAAGTTCACACAGATCAAATCTCATAACTTTTGACGTCAAGTCTAGTTTACTTTCATTCTGTTCTTTATCTGATAAATAGATGAACTGACCATCAGCAGCCTAGAGCTGTACTAAATTAAACGTGATTTTAAAACTATTATTAAATTACTCATTTGCCCACAAAACAATTTTTTAAAAGTCTGGCCCCAATATTTTTTGGCCTTAGTTCAGCATGGGGCTGAGGTTGTGTCACTGGTAGTTTGAATAATTCAACTAACAATATATGTAATGGGAAGTAGCAATTTATGTAATGGAAAAATGGGAAGAAAATAATATACACCTACTAAAGAGTCTGAATATTAAATGCCCCATCCAAACCTGGCTTGAATATTCATTCCATTCAACAAACATTTTTCCATTGATTTTATATCAAAGAAACAATGTAGTGGTTAAGCACACCAACATGGATCCTGGATCCTGGTCAGATGTTTTGGCTAGTTAGCCAGCTCTTAAAGTAAACTTTTAGTATCGAATTAATTTACCTTTATTCATTTTATCCTATTTTCTATATCATTCAGTTATAGATTTATAGCACTTTTAAATCCCCCACCAACTAAGTGTCAGCTTTTTCTAGATTATTCCGCACATATGAAGGGCCTAGGAATAATTATGAATAATTATGAGCAATAGTCTCATAAAAGAGCACTCATATGCACTGCCCTAGTCAGGGTTCTCCAGAGAAACAGAACCAATAGGATATATATGGATGCCTGTAAGAGGGGATTTATTATAAGAAGTAGCTCACGTGGTTATGGAGGCTGAAAAGCCCCACCATCTGCTCTCTGCAAGCTGGAGAACCATGAAAGCCTGTGGTGTAATTCTGTCCAAGTCTGAAGGCCTAAGAATCATGGGGCTAATGATGTAAACAATGATCTGACTCCAAAAGCTTGAGAACCTGGAGAACCAATGTCTGAGGACAAGCGAAGATAGATGTTGTAGTTTGAGCAGAGAGAGCGAATTTGCCCTTCTTCTGACTTTTTGTTCTATTTAGGCCCTCAACAGATTGGATGACACCCACGCACACTGGGTAAGGCATTTGCTTTACTTAGTTCACCAAATCAAATGCTGATCTCTTCAAGAAACACCCTGACAGACACTCCCAGGAACAATGTTTTACCATCTATCTGGGCATCCCTTAGCCCAGTCAAGTTAACCCATAACATTAACCATTACGTGCGCCTATATACTTCCACATTTACTTCAAATACAAATAGAATGCTTCCTTTAGACTAGTGGTTCTCAAATGTTAGTGTACATCAGAATCACATGGAGGGGCCATTAAAACAGGTTACTGTACACCATCCACAGAGTTTCTTTTCAGTAGGTCTTAGGTGGGGCTTGAACTTTGTTATGTCTAAGAAGTTCCTGGGTGTTGCTAATGCTGCTGATCTGCCCATCCGGCTTTGAGAACTGTTGCTGACTTTTGAAGGCAACAGTTATATTTAACTGTTAATAACTAGTTCTAAAATAGCCACTAGGGGGCAATGGAACCACAGACAAATTGGATGTGCAGCTTAATAGGTTCCCTGGTTTATGCTATCAGTTACAGTATTGGCGCAAGCCATAAGAAAACTGAAGCCAAACATTAATTTCCTGTACAATATCTTGAGGCTCATTCTCAACTGTAATATAAATCAAAGCTTGTCTTTATGATTGCGGGGGTCATAGAAGTATAATGCAATTCTAACTCTGGCTGATGCCTGTTTTGTGATCACAATAAATTAAAAGTTGGACTTTTCTAAGTGGGCATTTGCATATATACCTAGTAGTTTGGGGGGTTAACATGAACAATTTGTGGTTTCCCAAAGAGACTACATTTTGATAATAGGTTTAGTTTGTTATGGAGATAATTCTATACTTAAGTGGTATTTATTGTTTTAAGACATGCACTTTTTATTGTGTGAAAATGAGACCTAGGTACTTTTAAAAAAATGTTAAACCTAGTATACACTAACCTCAATTCACAGAACATAAAGATTCACAGAGTATAGGGAATTTGTAATTATTTTCTCCTAGATATATTGTTTGATGGTACAAAAGGACTAGAGAAAAATCAAAAGATGTAGTTTGCACGGTGTTGTTATGTTTTCTTTTTCCTTTTTGCTTTGAAAGCCCAAAGACCTGAGTTATTCCGTGCCTTGACATTATTACCTGGATGACCTTGATGATTTAATCTCTCTAAGTCTCAGTCTCTATATATGTAGAGCGAGAATTATATAATACAACTATCTCTCTGGGCTGCTGTGAAAAATCAGTGAGATACTATATATGATAGTATTTTATAGATTGTAACTATCGCTGAAATTTTCTATTTTTGACATACTTCCACCAGCATGCAGTATATTTTGAACTTGGTTTTGATGCCATTGTTATACCTTTGTAAAATTGCTTCCACACGTATAAAACAGTAATACTCATATAAAAAGTTTGGAATTATATGGCAAAGAAGTTTAATTTTTTTGCATGTAACATCTTAGTTTTTCATTAGTTTTTTCTTGTGTGGTAAGTATTGTTCCTGATATGTAGAAAATATAATCTACAGGGACTGCTAAATACAACTAGTTAGTACTGAAATCAGGATGAAGCTTAAATTGCAAATCATTTTCTGGCCTTTGGAAGTATACATGAATATGTGTGTGTGGGGTGTAGATGTGTGCATGCACTTAATGAATGGTAGGATTTCATTAAATATTTGTTGGTAAGTATTATTTCTCTTATTTTTCTGGACCACAGAACCCCTTAGTTATGGTTGCTTTACGATTAAACATTAGTTTTACTTATAGTTTTTGTTATGTGTCTAACAGTATGCTTGCTAACTAGACTATAAGCTTGTATAGATCAGGGATTGTATTTCTGTGCCCGCTTGGAGGTCTTTGCATAGAGTTTTCAGGAGTTTCCAATAGCAACAAAGTACTGTTACTTTTTGTGAACCCCTGGAAAAGTGAATATATCTCATTCAATAGACTACTAGGAAAGTCATCTTATTCCTCTTCGGAGCAATTAATCAATCCAGCAGTTTGTACTTCTGAGCGCTGTCTATGTATTCAGCACGGTGGTAGGATAAGGCTTAGTAAATACCTGTTTCTTAATTGATTGGTCACCACTCCAGAGAGTGATTTGTGTGTTTTGGTGGTCTATGGATAAAAAGCACTTTTTAAAAAATTGTGGGAAAATTACTGTGGTAGTCTGTTCTTTTTTTTTTTTTAACAGCTTTATTGAGATATGTCACATACAACTCACCTACTTAAAGTGTACAGTTCAGTGTTTTTTAGAATATTTACAGACATGTTCAACCATTACCACAGTCAATTTTAGAACATTTTCATCACCTCAAAAAGAACTTCAGTACCTTTATCACACCTGTGATGGTTAATTGGTGTGTAGATTTGGCTGCACCAGAGTACCCTGATATGTGGTCAAACATTATTTTGGGTTTTCTATGAAGATGGTTTTAGATAAGATTAACATTTAAATAGGTAGACTTTGAGTAAAGCAGATTGTTCTCCATAACATGCGTGGGCCTCATCCAACCAGTTGAAGGCCCGAATAGAGCAAAGGACTGACCTCTTCCGGAGCAAAAGGGAATTCTGGCCTTTGGACTTGAACTGCAGCATGAGCTCATCTTGCTTCTCCAGCCTGTTGGCCACCCTTCAGATTTTGGACTTATCAGCTTCTATAATTGCATGAGTAAATCCCTTAAATCTTTTTCCATATATACACATCCTATTGGTTTCATTTCTCTGGAGAACACTAACTAATAACCCACCCTCCCCAATCCCGGCCTCCCCATCTTCCCTTCCACTGCTCCCAGCCCTAGGCAACCACTAATCTACTTTCTATAGATTTTCCTATTCTGGAATTCCATGTGAATGGAATCATATGTGGTCTTTTGTGATTGGCTTCTTTCATTTAACGTAACATTTTCCAGGGTCATTTATGTTGTAGCATGTATCAGTGCTTCATTCCTTTCTATGTATAATAATATTCCATTGTATGAATATACCACATTTTGTTTATCTGGTTGCCCATTAATAGATGTTTAGATTGTTTCCACTATTTGGCTATTACGAATAATGTTTCTATAAACATTTGGTACAAGTTTCTGTGTAGATGTATGTTTTCATTTCTCTTGGGTATATACCTAGGAGTGGAATTGCTGGGTCATATGTTTGATTCTTTGAAGAATTGCCAGACTGTTTTTCAAAGCAGCTGCACCATTTTACATTTTACTGTCAGTAGTGTATGAGGGTTCCAGTCCCTCCACGTATTTGCCGACAATTGTTATCTGACTTTTTGATTTTAGCTATCCTAGTGGGTAGAAATGGTATCTCATTGAGGTTTCGATTTGTATTTCCCTGATGATGAATAATGTCAGGCATCTTTTCATACAGGTATTATTGGCCATTTGTATATCTTCTTTGGGGAAATGTCTATTCAGATCTTTGCTCAATCTTTAACTGGGTTATTTGTCCTTTTATTATTGATGTGTGAGGTTTATTTATATGTTCTAGATTCAAGTCTCTTATCAAATATATGATTTGAAAATATTTGCTCCCATTCCTTGATGGTGTCTTTTGAAGCACAAAAGTTTTGAATTTTGATAATGTGCAATTCATCAATGTTTCCTTTTGCTACTCGTATTTTTAGCGTCATACCTAAGAATCCTTTGCCAAATCCAAGGTTGTGAATATTTGCCATTATGTTTTCTCCTAAGAGTTTTATAGTTTTTGTTCTTACCTTTATGTCTTCAATCTATTTGAGTTATTTTTTGTATATGGTGTGAAGTAAGAATCCAGTGCCATTCCTTTGCATGTGGCTATCCACTTGTCTCAGCACCATTTATTGAGAAGACTAGTCTTTCCCCATTGACTGGTCTTGGCACCCTTGTTGAAAATTAGTTGGCCAAAGAGGTATCGGATTATTTCTGGACTCTCAATTCTATTCTATTGGTCTGTATGTCTGTCCTTGTGCTAGTACCACACTGTTGTGATTACTGTTGCTTTGTAGTAAGTTTTAAAATTGGGAAGTGTGAGTCTTTCTAGTTATTTCTTCTTTTTCAGGGTTGTTTTGGCTATTCTGGGTCCTTTGCAATTCCATATGAATTTTAGAATCAACTTGTCAAAGAAGTCAGCTGGCATTCTGATAGGGATTGTGTTGAATCTATAGATTAGTTTGGGAAGTATTGCCATCTTAACAATGTTAAATCTTCCAGTCCTT